>NW_028326240.1:1560797-1603085 GCF_027475165.1 Benincasa hispida | reverse complement strand
CAATGCATAAGAACAACTCCTCTGTCTGGCATAAGCCCAAATTAAGCTAAGGCTAGAGTTGAGTTGAATATGGATCGCAACCAAAGTTGGATGTCCACATACACCCATGGGGGCAAGCCAAAATGAAGAGCATAGCCAGGTTTAGAGCCCCACTTTAATAATGTATCGCAAAGCTTTGAATTGTTTTAAATGAACGCATTGTAAAAAGATAAACACAAAGTTTCCAGAAATGGGTAAAAAGTTTTTTTGAGTAGAGGCTTACCAAATTTAAACTTAGAAAATATCTCTTTGAAGAAGTAGCCAAAGTTTAGGGGAGTGTTGCCGCCAAGGTTAGAGGTATGGGTGAATTATGTTTTGAAAAGCTGGTCATCGTAAATGGAAAGCTAGAGGATGAATTTTGAATTTCCTAAGTATAAGGCATGCTTAAGGACAAGCATGATTCCAAGTTTGGGGGTGTGATAACTGGTAGAAATACAAGTTATTGTAGCCTCTTATTTAGAATTATGAGGGCTAACAAGTAGAATATGCGGTGATTATACTAAGAGTTCATGTGAAAAGTGAGCTTGCGTCGATCAGTATAGGAAATCTCCGGTAACCCAATATTATGCGTTATTCTGCATTAAAATGTCTATTTTTGTAGCTATCGCAGGAATCGATCGCATGCGGTGAATCCCAGACCATTGCAAGGGTGATCACGTATGTTTATCGCATGGATGTTGCGACTATTGATCGCATGCGTTCATCGCATGGTTGTTACGGCTACAAAGTAATAACCATGATAGAAGGGTGATCACAAGTTTGGTGAAATGCGACAATACCTCGGCAAAACCGAACATGAACGCATATCTAGAAGTACCAAAAAGATAATGTTGACATTTCACCTACCGCACTGTTAATGGCAGAGGTTCAGAGCTGGATCATCACGCTGTTAGTGGCAGAGATTCAGAGCAGGACTATTAATGTTGTAGGTGATTAAGCTCGATAAACAGAGCCTTAGAGACCAAATTCAAAGTATCTGAGCTTCTACTTTAAGGCAGATCCTTGTGATCACAGATGAGAGCATGAGAAGACATTCTTAGAGAGTTCTTCATTCCTTCACCCATTCCGAGTGACGACCGAAGCTTTGCCGGAGATAGATCTCTAGAGAGACTACTCCATCGCCCTTCCATGGGCCCACCGACAGTCTTAACACACATCTGATGGAAGCAAGAGATTGCCTATATCTAGCTCTCCATCTCTCTTCTATCTCTGTATTGTATTACATTTTGGCTTAAGACATTAATACATTTTGTAATAAATGCATCTCTTTTCCTTTGACTCCATCTTCATTAACTTCTTCTTTATCATCACTTACTTTCATTGTAACGAACTAAGTAAGACTGCAAGAGTATCACATAATCAATCATGCGGCATAGACATATGAAGCATATAGTAAACCACCGAGAGGTGTGCGTTGCGCGAGTATAGTGAGTAATTTTTTTTTACTTAGTGTGAGGCTGTAGCAACGCTTGTCTATGAGTTGATCAGCGGCGACTAATTGCCAGAGAGGGTAAATAGTGGAACTCACTAAGCAAAGTAAGTAGTGTTCCTAGAGATAGGAATAATCTTATGTTCAACCATGCTTTATGTGATCATCTTGTCTTATGAGTGCATCATTCATCATTTGAACATACTTGGGAGAGTAGTCTAAAGACAAAATCTAGGCTTGGGAAAGTTAGATTGGATCGCATAAACAAGAGTAAAAACTTAGGAATAAGTTCTATCTACTATTTACACATCGCATACGTCCTAGAAATAGGATATGGTGGTATGCGGTCACCTTGTCTTATGTGTGTTAGATCGCATAAGCAAGAATTGAGACTTAGACATAAGCTACCGACATTCTTGCATATGCATTGCTTGCGTATATTTGTGTATAACATGATCGCATAACTTGTGCTGGTTGGGATTACCCTTGCAATCATGCTTAATGATGCGGTAAAGCTATCCCCTCCACCATTTTATCTATTTTTCTATGCATCTTATTATGCATTAACAGTTGCCACATCTCTACCAATTCTCATAGTCATACTTCCATTGCTTAATCTGTTTAGTTAGGAGTAGGAGTAACGCATAGACCTTTAACTTCATTATTCTTTTATTCTTCGCCGCAAACACATTATTTCGCAACATTTAGTTACAAGTCCCTGAATTCGACCACGGATCACCTCGAGAAACTTGGAATCTCATTATACTTGGCGAGAGAGCAAGAAAACTTGTGGCAGGAACGCATGGTGATCGCATATATTCTTAATTGCATCTTACATATTTCTTAGTCCAACGCATGACCATCAACACATGGAGAACGAACACATATTATAAGATGCACGCATATTTACTCTCCATTTTCCACCCATCATTAGCCAGTTATTAACTGTAGTCACTAAACCTACATGATTTCCAATGAGTAGAATATCATCTATATACAACACTAGAAAAACTACTGAATTGTAGATGATCTTCTTGTATACACAAGGCTCACCAACGTTTTGATCAAAGGCATAAGATTTTATCGCAGTATAAAACCTTATGTTCCAAGATAGAGATGCTTGTTTTAGTCCATAAATGGACCGATTAAGCTTCCAAACCTTTTGCTCTTGGCCTTGGGTTATAAATCCTTCGGGATGCACCATATAAATGGTCTCCTTAAGATTGCCATTCAGAAAAGCAGTCTTGACATCTATTTGTCAAATATCATAATCATAATATGAGGCAATGGATAAGAGGATCCAGATAGACTTTAGCATGGCAACAGACGAAAAAGTCTCCTCATAGTCAATTCTCTCTACCTGGATATAACCCTTTGCCACCAATCTAGCCTTGAAGATTTGCACCTTCCCATCAGCACCTCATTTTCTCTTGTAGATCCATTTACAACCTATAGGTTTAATCTCGTTAGGTTGATCTACAAGATCCCATACTGAATTGAAGTACATAGACTCTATTTTGAGATCCATGGCTTTGATCCATTCATTTCTATCAACATCCTCTATTGTTTTCTTTAAGACAATAGATCCTCAACTTCGCTATCAACTATCCTAGTTTGGATTTCAGTTAAACCCATATAGCGAATAGGTGGGTTCGTAACCCTCCCACTATGTCGAGGTTCTCTCAACACTTGAGGTGGATTTGACCTACTAGATGAACCTACTTCAATAGCTCTTGTTGAGGTATTAGGCTCTTCAACAACTCTTGTTGAAGATTAAGTAGTTTCTTTGAAATCTCATTCAACACAATTTTACTTCTGGGTTTGTGCTCCCTTATGTGGTCTTCCTCACGAAAAGTAGCATTTTTCGATACAAATACTTTGTTTTCTTTAGGATCAAAGAAATAACCACCTCTCGTTCCCTTGGGGTAGCCTATATATAGGCATAACCTTGAACGTGGTTCCAATTTCTTAGAACTAGCCTCAAGCACATGTGCTAGGCAACTCCAGATTCTGAAATGATGTAAACTAATTTTACGACCATTCCATAACTCCAAAAGTATTTTGGCAACACTCTTAGAGGGAACGCAGTTTAGGATATACGTTGCAGTCTCTACTACATATCCCCAAAACGAGTCAAGTGAGGAAGCGTAACTCATCATAGATCGAACCATGTCCAACAAGGTTGATTTCTCCTTTCTGATACACCATTTTGCTGAGGTGTACCTGGTGCTGAGAGTTGGGATACAATTCCATGTTCTATCATATAGTTCCGGAATCTTAAAACCATAAACTCTCCACCTCGATCAGATCAAAATGTTTTAATCGTTCTATTTAATGCATTTTCAACTTCAGCCTTGAATTCTTTGAACTTTTCAAAAAATTTAGACTTATGTTGTATTAAATAAAGGTACCCATATCTTGAATAATCATCAGTAAAAGTGATGAAATATTCATAACCTCTCCTAACTTTTACATTCATCGGACCACCAAGGTCTGAATGTACTAGCTCTAGAGGTTCCTTTGCCCTATGACCTTTTCCAGTAAAAGGTCATTTAGTCATCTTTCTTTCAAGGCATGACTCACACACAGGTAAAGAATTTTCTTCTAACTCGCTTAAAAGTCCATTATTCACCAACCTTTCAATCCTATTGAGATTGATGTGTCGTAGTCTTAGGTGCCAAATTTGGGCATTTTCCTTCGGAGAAATCTTAAGTTTGTTATGTTTAGTTACTGCAGTTTTAAACATCTCTACGTTATGAAGGGCATTTGTTGCTAACAGCCTTATCACATACAAATTGTTTTCCAGTTTTGCAGAACATATATCAACACCATTCTTTGTAATAAATACTTTATTAAAAGAAAAGTTGATCTGATAATTATGTTCTAATAAACACTTTACAGAAACTAAGTTCATTTTTAATCAGGAACTACAAATACAACATTCAAAATGAGAAATTTGTTCTGCAAAGTTAACCGGAGACTTCCCACTGCCACAACTGAGACGACGTGCCCGGTTTCAACTCGCATCGTCATCTCACCAGCATCAAGTTGCCACCAGGAACTAATTCCCTAAAATGAAGAAAAAACATGGTTAGTGACCCTAGAGTCAATAATCCAAGAAGAATCATCATTCTCCACTAAACAAGTTTCGAAGACAAGAAAATCACATTTACCTTGTTTGGCCTTCTTCTTTTCTGCCAAATATTTGGGGTAGTTTCTCTTCCAGTGCCCATCCTGGTTACAATGGAAACATTTTCCCTTGTCAACCCTGACAGGTTGTCTACCCTTTGGAGTAATAACTCCTAGGTTAACAATAGCCTTCCCTTTTCCACCCTTCTTCTTCTTCTTCCACTTTTTGGTGTTGAAGGAAGAAGTGAAGTAAATTAAAACAGCGCTCTCCATGAGCAACGGAAGTGGATCGTTCCAAATTCCATTCAGAATGAACACAACAATTACAGTCTTAAACGGAAACGAATAGATTATGCATAAAAAGAAATTACAGCATGCTACATGAGGATACAAGGGATAGAGTATACGTACCTTTGAAGAACTATTCTTCCAATATCCCTCAATCAGTCTCCAATGCGTCCAAAGTAGCACTCGAATGCAACAAACAAAACACGACCTCTACGAACGTCTGAATGAGCCTTGATCCCAATCGAGTCCAACTCGATCCACGAGCTGAGTTAGAACACTACCACAAGTGTTACCTTGGTATTCTCAGTGTGAGAATCAAGGAGTTATGGGCTCTATATGATCTTGGATTGAAAAAGACTAGAGGTAGACGATCGAGTAACCGGGAGATATGAAGACTGTCTATCATATAGACGATGTACTTGATCGTTTAGAAGATGAAGCCTATCGTATAGACTTTTGCTACTCGATCGTGTAGCAACAATCAATGAGTAACTATCATATAGCAACTCTTAGTTGATCGTGTATGCTCTCAATGCTATCGCTTAGTAAAAACTCTTTCTACTTGATAGCCTTTTCGTGAGATTCTACCGAGTGAATCAACTTCTAATTTTTGAAAACCATTTTTCTTTTATGTCATGGTTACCATAAAACTTCTAATAACCTCCACTCAATCAGTTATTAGAGAAAAAGAATTAATTATCATATAATTAATATATTATAAATAAATATGATAACCAACTTATTATATTATATTTATAACCTATAGTTTTAATATTTCCTCATATGAAACATATAAACCATAGTTCTTTTTCTATTTTATGGTATTTAATATAAATCATATTTATATTAATTCCTCCAATTAATGTATCTAATACATCATATCAATTATATCACATATAATTGAATTTCCTCTTGTTAATTTTTCCACTTCAAACTAACCTAAAATATGATTCTCAATTTGAACCCATTGAGCTACCAAAGAGACCTCATGTACCTGTAGCTTGAAGCTCCAACGGTACGTGAATAACTAACTAAACTCTTTAGTCACGAGATCCACCATCTGTTAGTTGTTGGTCACTTCACTAATGACCGACAACTGCACTCTTCTCACTACAGATATATGTGTCCATATAACTAATCAACAGTACAATAACCCTTCACAAATCGCTTGTAAGTACAACTGGGCCAATTTACTGTTTTACCCCTGTAGTTACATCTAACTTCTTAAGTACCACAGATTCTTCTAATGAACAATAAGTCATAGTCCTACTATGATTGAGTCTTCTTTTCCAAAGAGAAGTTGTGGCCACTATGTTCAAGATCCAGAATAAGTCCTTAAGGGAGCAATTTATCTACTTACCCCTACTTCGGGGAAGGAGTGAATTTCGTATTGTGTAGCTGAGTTTCCAGCTCCCCAATCAGATAAATCCTCAAAAAAGTAAGCTTGTTGAGTTGGTAATCTCGCCACTCTCACCCATACTAATCAAAGGATCGCCCTTATAGGCAGGAGTTCCCAACTCATTCAGGATTGAAGTCATGTCACTTATGGTCATTTTAGTGAAATGTAAGTCTCAATTATCAACGACATTATATAAAGAGACTAATCATCTCATGGTCCGGTCTTATACAAACTCTTTGTATAGGACACCCCCCCTCGCATGTCTCAACATGAATGGTTAGGATCGAACTATTTGTAACACTTTACAACACTTATAAATATCTACAAAGCGGGCCATATCCGTAGTGTCACCAGGATAAGTTATCCCTCCTGTATCTTACTACTATAGACCATTTAGGTTATTACTTAAGGCATGATCCACTTGTATGTCTTACATACATGTTTAAGTTATAAGAAATAACCAAGGATCTTAGTTTATTGGATTTGAGTAATGCAAATAAAATAACACTTATTTTATTAATAACAATGTGTGTAGAACAAGTTTATAAACTACGAGATCACCGAGATAATTAGGACACCAATCCCAACAAGAAGGTATAGACTTAGTTCTAGAGGTCGAACCTTTGTGAAACTTTTTGGAAGCTGAAGCAACATTTGCTTCACCCTTCTTTTCCTTGCTTTTCAACAAGGATTGGAAAGTCTGTAGCTCATTGAGCAGGAGTGTCAGATTGTAGTCAATCATGTTCAAAACAGTATTACTACGAAAGTGTAGGAAACTTTCACGTAAAGTTTCCAGTAAGATGCTAACCTGGCTAGCCTCATCGTTGCTTGACTCATTCATCTCCGCCACATTGAAGTAGATCATCATGTTGAGAACATGTTATCAAACTGATGCCCCCTCTTGCATACGAGTATTGAAGATGTACTTGAGAGCGTCTTGCCTGAGCTGTATAGAAGGTTGTACAAACATTGCCCTCAGGGACTCCATGATCTCACAGGCAGTAAGCATGGGCTCATGCTTTTTGGCCAAGACTTCGTTAAGGCTTGCCAAGATATACGTTCAGACCTTCTCGTTTGCCCTTGTCCAACACTCATATGCTTCCCGAACAGTTCGAGGAGCATTAGAAGGTGGAATGGGAGGACACTACTCCATCAGGACAAAATGTAAATCATCAATGATTAGTGTTGATCGTGTTTTTCCAACTAGCATAGTTCTCGCCAGTTAATTTATTGGCGGTAAGTAAACTAAAAGTAGCGGTAGCCATTATAAATTGCTAAAAAAGAACAAACTTATTTTAGTCTACTTGCATTAAACCACTTTTAGAAAACCAATCAAGTTTTAGCAAAATAGTCTAGTATACCCTAAGTGGCATCTATTTGCAATGATTCTTCATTGAGGCAGGACAAAAGACACCATAGGGTGATCAAGTGCCCCTTCACTGAAATTAGACATTCTCAACCATTAGACAGAAACAACTCCTTGTAACTGTAACTAATAGTCACCATTGTTCGGTCCAGAATTTGTTAACATCCTTAACAATTCTGTGTAAATGTAACCCCTCATTTTAGATTCTAGAGTCACGCCCCAATGAGCCAACCTTAAGGAAAAGCTAATTGGAATAAGAGACTAAAGCAATCCTATCAATTTCTGGAGATCAAATAAAGCGTCATGTAATACTGCCATCCTTTAGGGGGAAACCCACGATGCCTCGAGGTGATGCATGAAACTTTATCTAACCTAATGAGAAAGATCGAGGGATATATTGTCACACGTCCCGTTCCCACTGACTATAAGCACTCTCTCCATCACCTTGGTATTGACATACCCAAATGCCACCCTAGGGGGACACCCATGGTGCCTTGAGGCCAAGAGTAGATCTCACGATGTGAACTTTTAGGGAGAAACATGTAGAAGTAAAACAAAGTATCATATACCCCATTTTCCTCCCACTGGGTGTTCTACCTAGGGTTAATTAACTTAAGAAAATCTGACTACTGATTTTATCTAAGTGTTTGTTTATTTTTCTTAAAAACAACTCGTCTTTGATGATTAAAATTTTTTGATTAAAGTCTCATTAAACTCTTTAATAGACTTTCATCAAATTTGCATGCATGTAACAAATCTATCTAATTCACCTTTCTAGGTAGATTCCTAAGTAGGGGTATGATGTTTCCATCGACTTAAGTACTCCAGTCTAGCCAGAACCCACCTCAGACAAAAGGTCTTTTATAGATACATTTATTACATATTTAATCTTTTATTAGGAATCAATTTAATCCTATTAAACCGATTTAAAAGATTAAACTTAGATTTCTATCTCATTAGAAACGTGATCTTAGGTCTATCTTAATCATATTTTAAAACAATTTTAAAAAATGATTATAGCCTAAGGTTTGCATACAACTCTTTATTATTGATTTTAATTCTAATTTCATTTAATTATAACAATTATAAATAAATGAAACAATTAAAACCAACCATTACATGATAGACATACATAAGTTAATTATAACATTTATAAATTAACCTAAGGTAATGTCATGCTTTATGCAATGTTCATTCATTACTAATATATAACTTTTATATAACTCAGCAATGAACCTTGCTATAGCATACATTCCATACAACCATTTAACCTTATATTATAACACTTATAATATAAATGATGCATAGATATGCTATAATGTATGCATACATATACTATAGCTCTTATATTATATGATGCATGAGCATGCTTTATGTAATTTAAATCATGCATACTAGTATATTATAACACTTATAATATAAAATGATGCATGAAAATATATGCATAACCTATTGTGGGTTTTAAAACTATATGGTATACATTATGACATATAATAAAAACATACATCACATGTATATTTATACTAAAAGTTGATGGACTGGGATAAAACCTCTCTAAACAAGAAAATAAAATGTTAACTATTACAAAATTTGAGTCCATCGGTTCGAAACAAGTGAATCGGTTTTTGAACCACTCGACCCGAACCGGTCCTCAAATAACCCTTGCAGCTGATCGTGTAGCAAACGCTTATGCATCAAGCGGTTATGCATAGAGTCAATGCGATCGTGTAGCTAATGACTATGCGATGAGTAAGCATGATAATCTACGTGATCGTTTAGTAAGCATCCATGCATCGAGTATCAAATACTATGTGATCGCATAGCTACTGACTATGCGATGAGCATGATAATCTACGCGATCGTGTAGCACGTAAGCATGCGTTGAGCATCTAAGTAACCACGCGATCATTCAGCAGCCGAGTGCCTAAGTGAACATATAGCCAATGCAACATAATCATGTAGAAAACTCTACACGATCGCGTAGCATTAACTATACGATCGTTTAGCAAATGCTACATGATCGCATAACAAAAGCTATCCAACTGTTTAACTCTAGCTACACGATGCGGTAACCTCTGTTTCATCTTCTCCATCGAAACTCCGATCTACAAACCTTTTTTAAAGCTTCACGAGCAACTCAAAACTAAAAAATTTATACACTCAATTGCAATATAATGCCAAAAAACACAGGGGCCCTTACAAATCAACTTTGTAAATTTAAAGAAAGTCTTAAAACTGAGATTTCTATCCCGTAAACATCCATAAAAAATTCATCCACAAACATTTATTACATAAACAGAATGCAGATAATAAAACCCACTAGTATTGTAAACGATTGAATACAAGAAGGGAGTTTAGAATCAGAAACCAACAACCTAGCTCTGATACCAATTGAAGAAACTCTTGTGAGGAGAACTTTAAGCGGAAGCAGATCAACTAAATTCCACTAATTATCGAATACTGAGTTTACAGTAAACATACAAAAGATATGCATTCAAGATAAATTACAGCATGCTATATAAGAAAAAAGGTTTCAAGAAATATTACCTTTGAAGAACCTTTTCTTCGCATTTCTCTCAAACTGAATCAGCAACTTCTTGAAGACCTTCTTCAAGATTTTCTCGAACCAAAACCCGAACACAACCACAATAGAGTCCTTGGTATTCTCAAGTGAGAACCCAGGAGTGGTGGGGTTTGACAATTTTGGTTTGAGGGGAAAAGCTTAAGGTGGAAGGGTTTCACACTAAACTCAAAAGACATAACACTTTTGTTTTCTCGATCATTCAATGCAACAAGAAGAAGAAAACATTTTTCTTTTTCTACTTTTTCCAAAAATAACCACCACCCACTAATGTGGGTGGAGACAAAAGATGGGGAAGAGAGTTGTAAATCCCTTCTTTATTATTCAAATAATAATATAATAGAAATAAATATGATAACAAACTTATCATATTATATTTATATTAAATTATATATCATGTCAAATATAACATATAACCTATAGTTTTAATATGTATCACATAAATGATAGAAAAGTCGGCATGCGCAGCGGAAATGAGAATCAATTTTACTCTAATTGCCCAAATTAAACATGTAACCCAAAAGAATTAATTAGGGTTATTTTGAAATAATACCTTTGAAGCTCCCGAAACTCGTCTATCTCCGCTCGAACACGAACCGAAAAACCACTAGAACTGACCTACTATCCTCTGGACTCAAAACCAGGTTGTGGGACCCCATAGATGAAGAACCCGAGAGAGAGAAAGAAAAGAGATGGAAATAGTATAGTGAAATTAGGTTGGGTTTGGTTTTTTTCAGCCCAATTTTAAAAAATAATTTTGCAAATTTTTAAAAGTATTTAATCCAAAAACACAAGCCCATATTTATAGAATAGGGCCATGCAAAATTGCATGAAATAATTTCATAAAATCCCAACACCTAGAATCCACTATCTTAGTGGGCTTAATGTCTCCACTATAAGCCAACACCTAGCCCACTATTTTATTAGTGAAATTATCCAACAAAAGTTTGGATTTTCCCACTAACTTTAGTCAAAGGGCAAAATAGTCCTTTGGTCAAAGTCAAACTTTGACCAAAAAGTCAACATTTTGACTTTTTATGATTTTTTCCGTGTTGACTAATTTTGACCTCCCGGGCATGAATCCGCATTCATTTTCTCAAAATTCAAATCACAATTGAATATAAGGTCGGTCAAATTTTGACCTTTCAAAGTCAAAAGTCAACTCTTTGACTTTTTACATCTTTGACCATTTCCATTATTTCTGAGCTTCCGAATATAAACGTATTCATATTCTTGATATTTAAATCAAATTTAAATATTAAAACTGTATCTCTAAACTAAAAAGCCGATCACTATATCACATATACTTATCGGTTTCTCTCTCTTCAACTAATTCAAACAATTCGAATTATTCTATCATACTGTTCTAAGTTTATTCCATATGAGCTAGTAGGGGAACCTAATGGACCTATAGATCATGGGCTCCAACGATCCGAGATTAGCTGGCTAAACTCCTTAGACGGAGCTAATCAACATTCGTTAACTAACAGGTCATTCTATTATAGTCCCGTAGTTGCACTCCCCTCACTATAGAAATATTTATGTCCATTTGATATAACCATGATTAGTAAGTTAATCCTTCACAGGTTGTTCGTAATCTCAGCTGGGTCATAAAAACCGTTTAACTCCCGAGACTACATCTTATTCCTTAAGTTCCACTGATCCTCTAATGAATAATTGGTTTAAGGTCCAACCTATAAACCGAACCCCTCTCGGGCCAATGAGAGGGTGGGGTCCCTTGTTCAAGACTTGGATTCAGTACTAAAGGGAACAACCTATCTACTATCTCTATAACGGGTAGGAGTGAATTCCGTCTTGCACCCTATGTTCCCAACTATCCACCTGATCTTACCCTTGAAATGGTAGGATTATTGGGCTAGCGATAATGAGCTACCCTCATCTATGCAGATCTAAGGATAATTTCGAGTGAACAGGAGTTTATAGTTAGCTCAGGTTTAAGATTAAGTTACCTAGGTCATCAATTAACGAAATAGTTAGTTTTATACATTAAACGGTATTTAGAATGTAAGAGTGACTATTTCATGGTTCAGTCTCTTTACATAGTATGCCCCCATTTTCATGTCTCCACATGAATTGTTTAGGATCACATCGTTTGTACTAACTACAAAATGGGCCGCATGCATAGTGTCCCCAGAATAAGGCGCTCAACCTTATTCATAAACTATAGACCATTTTGGCTATATATATTTGAACCTGATCCACATTTATGTCACTACATAAAGTTCAAACTTAAACTTAATAGCCTCGGAACCTTAGTTTATTGGATTCATAAATATAGAATTTAAATTTACTAAAGATTTTCAATAACTGCTTTATTGAACAAGAATAAGATATTACAAACTACGAGTTTTATGACATAAAATTCAACAATACAATATAAATTATAGTTTCTTTTATCTATTTTATGGAATTTAATATAAATCACAATAATATTAAATTTAACAACTATGAATCACATTCATAGAAAATATATTTGAATCTCATTCAAATATTTATTTCCTCCCATTTAAGCTATAATGTATCAAATACATTATGACAATTATATCACATATAATTAAATCCCTCTATTAATTTGAACAATTCGAATTAATCCAAAAACTAATTCTCAACTAAATCCTTTTGAGGTACCAAGGGGACCTGGGGCACCTATAGCTTAAAGCTCTAACAGTACATGAATAATTAATTAAACTCTTTAATTACATTATTCACCATCTTTTAACGTCGAGGACTCCACTAAAGACCGATAGTTGCACTCTTCGCACTACAGATATATTTATGTGTCCATTGGATATAACCAATCAATAGTACGATGACCCTTCATAAATTGCTCGTAAGTACAGTTGAGCCAAATTACCATTTTGTGCATGTAGTTACATCTAACTTTTTAAGTACCATTGATCCCTCTAATGAACAATAGATCATAGTTCTACTATGACTAAACCCCTATTGAGCCAGAAAAGGGTGTGACGCCACATTGTTCAAGTCTCGGAATCAACCCTTAAGGGAGCAATTTATCTATTTACCCCTGCTTCAGGGAAGGAGTGAATTTCATCTTGTGTAGCTGTGATCCCAACTCCCCAATCAGACGAATCCCCAAAATAGTAAGCTTGTTGAGTCGGCGATCTGGCCACTCTCACCTATACAAATTAAAGGACCGCCCTCATAGGCAGGAGTTCACAACTCACTCAGGATTCAGGTCATGTTACCTATTGTCATCCTAGTGAAATGTAAATCTCTATTATGAACGGTGTTATATAATGAGACTAAACATTTCGTGTCCGATCTTATACAAACTCCTTTGTATAGAATATCTCCACTCGCATCTAATACACGAATGATCAGGATCAGATCATTTGTAGCACTTTACAACATTTGTAACACCTACAAAGCAGGCCATACTCGTAGTGTCACTAGGATAAGGTGCCCAGCCTTATCCATATACTACAGACCATTTAGGTTATCACTTAAACAGGATTCACCCGTATATCTCCACATACGTGTTTAAGTTACAAGGATAACCTTGGATGTTAGTTTATTGGTTTGTGATTAATATAACTAAAATATCACATATTTTATAGACAAAATGAATAAAATATCATAAATTTTATTAATCACATAAAGAGTTTGTTCATACAATGTTTACAAACTATGGACCCTACGAGATTTAGGGCATTAACTCCAACATTACCTTGTGTTTAACTAGTGTGTGGTAGCTCGCACAAGATACTCCTAGGCATCAGAACACGCTGGCTTGATCTATGCGACAGGCACTTGTCTACACTTAACCTCTACTAGTCAGCTGCTTACTTATGCGTGGGTTGTAGCTGCCTGCTTGTTCATCCAACCAAAATTTCATATTTCACTTTCAGCTTTAATAACTTAAATTTCAGACACAATCTTATGAAATTTCCTTCTAAGAACTCATTCCTAAACATCTAACTAGCTTACCTTAAAACCCCAACATTTAATTCCTCTCCACGAGTTTGAAATTTATCAACCTTTCAACTCGTCAGTGTAGCCTAAGATTCTTGAAAACTTGAAGAATTTCCTCAACCTTCAGCTCAATTCCATAGGAAATCTTCTTCTAGTAGCCTTGAATTAGCTTCTTCACAGCTCAAGCTTCAAATAAGTGGCAACTCTTTTTTTCTTAGCATGATTAAAATGGCCAAACTAAGCTTTACACTTCAAACTTCCTTATATACTGAGCCTACATGCTCACTAAGCTTCCTTAAGGTGACAGTTGATGCACAAACTCATTATTATGGCTTCTAAACACTCCACTTAGCCCACTAATTGGGTGATTAAGCTGAATGCTTAAGTCCTTCATCAACATCCAGGTTTACGTCCCATCTTCTGTTTCTTCTCGGCCAATGCATACCCCGGCTAACGTCACATTCCCTTGCTCATGCATCACTAACCAACGCATATGGTAGATTTACTCTTAGACACTTGTGCTTAGGCCTACTGCTCATAAATGCCTCCCTTAACTTTTAATACACCTTAGTGTCTACCATGTGTTCACCTAGGTAGAATTAACTGCCCGCATACTTTCCATCCTAGGCCTTGAGTGGCGTCTAAAGGCCCTTGACGCATACCTTCTATTACATTTCGCCAATTTCCACCATTAGGCTTTTAAGCCTACAGACACTCATGCATTCTGCACTTCTACGTTTCTAATTTTCTTCTAAATGTTAGCTTTATTATCTTTCCCGATAGCATAATTTCTAGAACTTAGGCAAATTCCTACTTCCTTTTCAACTTGACATCACGCCTACCTTCACCTACCATAGCTTTCCTAAATTTTGTCTAAGTGTTGGGTGTCCTTTA
The DNA here is from genome assembly GCF_027475165.1 of Benincasa hispida. Classification (NCBI taxonomy): domain Eukaryota; kingdom Viridiplantae; phylum Streptophyta; class Magnoliopsida; order Cucurbitales; family Cucurbitaceae; genus Benincasa; species Benincasa hispida. The sequence continues at coordinate 1,588,006 of NW_028326240.1, read as the reverse complement.
CTACTCGAGAGTCCCCATTTCAAGACCTAGAAAATTTTTCCTTATCTCTACCTTATATGCATACTCATTATAACTTCCATAATATTTCAACTACTACAACCATTATAACTACTTGCACACTAGATTTAAAACACATGCTAGAATAATTAAACACGTAATTAAAAGGACTTAAACATGATTAACTAGTAAAATAGCTTTAGGAGTTTACACAAAACCATCAGGTTTCATCCTCAGCCCTCACACAACCAATAACCAGCCAAAACCATCATCCTACCCTTCACCTATTACGTTGACAGCACATTATCCAAACCCATCGCCAGCAGTTGATGGCTACGCAGCACCACACATAGCTCCATGACAACACCATACATGTGCACTTTCTTCCCATCGCCCATCACGGTATCTAATTTTTTGAGTTTTTGTCGCTCCACCTTAATTAAAAAATATATACATTCAAAGTATAGATTTTTTACGATTTTAAGGGGTTATAACTTCTTTGAGGATGTGTTTGTTATTTGATAAATTTATTTTAAAAAAAACGAGTTTCGAACTGAACCGACCTAAACCTAATCAAGATAGTTCGGTTCAAAAACCAAAACCGAGAAGATTCAATTTTGGTCTGTTCAAAGACATTCAAAATTGGACAGAATCGAATTGTGCACACCCCTATAGAAATAGACGAAATTGGATATGAAGAGGTTGGAGGAACCGTCACAGAGATCGTTGAAGAATTTGTGCCCTCAGTCATGATGATCGATCAATGAGGAACAAAGATTTCAAGAAGAAATCGCAAAAGGAAAAGAAAATCAGAGGAACTCAACAAAAAAATGTAGAAGAAGACGAGCAACCACCTCTATTATACCATATTACGCATAAATCGAGTAATGAGGAAAAAAGTGATGATATTATTGAAATTACACGTAAGGAATAAAACCCTGAATTAAATATATATACTGTAGGAAATTGGACATGAGGATTTCCATGAGCAACGGAATGATCGTTCCAAGTTCCATTCGTATTTGAACATACACAATTACAATCAAGAAACGCAAACATACAAGTCATGCACAATACAAAATTACAACATGCTTTACAAATATCAAGGGAAGAATTATACATACCTAAGACTCGTCTTCAAAATCCCTCGATCACGAACGCTCGTTCAATCTCCAAGACTGCAACTCATGAACGCTCGAACACAGTGACCGCAATACAACACGATCACAGTGACCACCACACGAACACGCGAATTCAACGAACGGCCTTCAAAAACCTCAACTTAGTCGAGTTGAGTACGACACCACCACCAAGGCTACCTTGGTATTCTCGGTGTGAGAATCCAAAAGTGTGAGCTTTATGTGGACTTGGTTAGAGGACGAGACCGGAGGAATAACAATCGTGTAAATGATTGAGCAAGTGGGAGATGATCAAAGTCTATCGCATAGACGAATGCCCAATCGTTTAGCAAAAGCTCTGCGATCGTTTAGCTAATGGCCAGCTGAGCAAACTTCATGTAGTGTCACTCCATGATCGTTTAGTCTCTCTTCAGCTATCGTTTAGTGAATCCTATTCACTTGACAGCCAGTGAAAACTTCCGAGAATAGAAAATCTCAAAGTCTACTTAATTTAGGAAAACATTTTTCCTTTTATCTCACGGTTACCATGAAACTATCAATAACCTCCCACTCAATTGGTTATTAGAGAAAAAGAGATAATTATCCAATAATTAATATTATTATAAATATATATGATAACCAGCTTACCATAGTATATTTGTAACCTATAGTTTTAATATTTCATCTCATGAAACATATAAACCATAGCTTTTTTCTATTTCATGGTACTTAATGTAAATCTCATTTACATTAATCCTCCATTTGATGTATCTCATACATCACACCGATCATATCATATATAATCGAATTACCTCTTGTCAATTTGAACATTTCAAATCAACAACAAGAACTGATTCTCAACTTGAATTCATTGAGCTACCATGGGAACCTTATGAACCTATAGCTCAATGCTCCAACGGTATATGAATAACTAACTAAACTCTTTAGTTATGGGATCCACCATCTGTTAACTGTCAATCACTCCACTAAAGATCGACAGTTGAACTCTTCTTACTATAGATATATTATGTGTCCATATCAACCAATCAACAACACGATATCCCTTCACAAATCACTCATAAGTACAGTTGGGCCAATAACCATTATGCCTTTGTAGTTACATTTAACTCCTTAAGTATCACTGATCCCTCTAATGAACATAAGTCATAGTTCTACTATAACTAAGTCCTCTCTTTCAAAGAGAAGTTGTGGCCACTATGTTCAAGACCCGGAATCAGCCTTTAAGGGAGCAATCTATCTACTTACCCCTGCTTCAGGGAAGAAGTGAATTTCATCTTGTGTAATTGAGTTGCCAACTCTCAAATCAGACAAATCCCCAAAAAGGTAGGCATGTTGAGTTGGAAATCTAGCCACTCTCACCCACACTAATCAAGGAATGCCCTCAAAGGCAAGAGTTCCCAAAACACTCAAGATTGAGGTCATGTCACCTATGGTCGTTTAGGTGAGATGTAAGTCTCAAGTATCAACGACATTATATACAGAGACGAATCATCTTGTGGTTCGGTCTTATATAAACTCTTTGTATAGGACACCTTCGCTCGCATGTCTCCACATGAATGGTCAGGATCTACCATTCGTAGTAGTTCACAACACTTGCAAACCTCTACAAAGCGGTTCGTATCCGTAGTATCACCAGGGTCGGGTATCCTTCCTTAATCCTTATACTATATACCTTTTTAGGTTTTCACTTAGAGCATGATCCACTTGTATATCTCGTATACATGCTTAAGTTTACATACAATAACAATGGAGCTTTGTTTATTGGATATGAGTAAAGCCAAATAAAATAACTCTAATTTTATTCATAACAATGTGTACAGTTTACAAATTATGAGACTCTGGGAGAATTAGGACACCAATCCCAACATATACTACCCTTCATAACAAATTGACAGTTGGCTAAAACAAATAAACTAAAGTACAACAATAGTACTTAATATTGTTTAATTAAGAATATGTTGTTAATTTGTTCTATTTGATAAGATTGGGCTAAAATATAAGGGGATACGAAAAAAGTTATTAACAAAACTTTTTTTAAGTACAATAGAGATAGGCAGATTTAAACCATAAATCTCTTGGTCACTAATACATTCATATGTCATTTGGCTATGTTCGCATTGGCCAAGCTTACTTTGAAAAGGCTTTACAAGATGATTTAATTTTTGTTATTATTATATAACCTAATAATTTGTGGTCAAACCCTACCATCAGGGTTTCAATATACAAGCTATGATTAAAAAAAAATATGAGAATTTGATCCTAAAATAAAGTTAAATTACAAATTTAGTCTTTCAACTTTAAGATTGTGTCTATTTGATATATGCACTTTTTATGATACAAATTTAAATTTTGGATTTCCAATTTTAAATAATTTACATATGTATCCACCACAAAATTGAAAGTTTAAAGTTTCATTAGACATAATATCTAATAAGATCAATACTTATTAGATGTAAAATTGAAAGTTCATAAACGAATTAAACACTTTCTACAATTTTCAAGAATAATCAACTATGGACTTTTAAAAGTTAAATAATCAAATAGGCAACTAAGCTTATATGATTCATAATTGAAATACAAACCTTTAATTTAAACTTTTAATACAAACTTGCGTTCCAAACTATACTTAGACAAAAAGGGGAAGGAAAAATTTAAATTACATTTCACACTCGTAAGTACACCTGTAGCTTGAAGCTCCAACGGTACATGAATAATTAATTAAACGCTTTAATTACATTATTCACCATCCGTTAACTGTCGGACACTCCACTAAAGACCGACAGCTGCACTCTTCGCACTACAGATATATTTTTGTGTCCATTGGATATAACCAATCAACAGTACGATGACCCTTTACAAATTGCTCATAAGTACAGCTTGGCCAAATTATCGTTTTGCCTCTGTAGTTATATCTAACTCCTTAAATACCATTGATCCCTCTAATGAACAATAGATCATAGTCCTACTATGATTAAACCCCTCTCGGGCAAGGAGAAGGTGTGATGCCACATTGTTCAAGACCCGGAATCAGCCCTTAAGGGAGTAATTTATCTACTTATCCCTACTTTGAGGAAAGAGTGAATTCCATCTTGTGTAGCTGTATTCCCAGTTCCCAATAAGATGAATCCTCAAAATGGTAAGTTTGTTGAGTCGGCGATCTGGCCACTCTCACCCATACAAATCAAAGGACTGCCCTCATAGGCAGGAGTTCATAACTCACTCAGAATTTAGGTCATGTTACCTATGGTCATCCTAGTGAAATGTAAGTCTCAATTATGAGCGGTGAAATATAATGAGCTAAACAATTCGTGTCTGGTCTTATACAAACTTTTTTGTATAGAATATTCCCGCTCGCATGTCTAATATATGAATGATCAGAATCAGATCATTTATAGCACTTTACAACATTTGTAACACCTACAAAGTGGACCATACTCATAGTGTCACCAGGATAAAGTACCTAGCCTTATCCATATACTACAGACCATTAAGGTTATCACTTAAACATGATCCACCTGTATGTCTCCATATACATGTTTAAGTTACAATGATAACTTTGGATGTTAGTTTATATGTTTGTGGTTAATAAACTAAAATATCACATATCTTATAGACATAGTGAATATATCATATATCTTATTAATCACATAAAGAGTTTGTTCATACAATGTTTACAAACTAGGACCCTATGAGATTTATGGCATTAACTCCAACATTACCTCGTGTCTAACTAGTGTGTGGCAGCTCGCACAAGATATTCCTAAGCGTCAGAACATGCTGGCTTCACCTCTGCGACGGGTGCTTGTCCACACTTAGCCTCCGCTGGTCAGCTACTTGCTTATGCGTGGGTTGCAGCTGCCTGCTTGTTCATCCAACCAAAATTTTATATTTCACTTTCAGCTTGAATAACTTAAACTTTAGACACAATCTCATGAAATTTCCTTCTTGGAACTCATTCCTAAACGTCTAACTAGCTTACTTTAGAATCCCAACCTTTGATTTTTCTCCATGAGTTTGAAATTTATAAATCTTTCGACTCATCCATGTAGCCTAAGATTCTTGAAAAATTGAAGAATTTCCTCAACCTTCAGCTCAATTCCATGGGAAATCTTCTTCCAACAGCCTTGAATTAGCTTCCTCACAGTTCAGGCTTCAAATCAGTGGCAACTCTTCTTTCTTAGCATGATTAAAATGCCCAAACTAAGCTTTACACTTCAAACTTCCTTATATACTCAGGCTGCATGGTCACTAAGCTTCCTTAAGGTGACAACTGATGAACTAACTCATTATCATGGCTTCTAAACATGCCACTTAGCCCATTAATTGGGTGATTAAGATGAATGCTTAAGTCCTTCATCAACGCCCAGGTTTGCGTCCCATCTTCTTTTTCTTCTCGGCCAACACGTACCCCGACTAACATCATATTCCCTTGCTCATGCATCACTAACCAATGCATATGCTGGATTTACTCTTAGACACTTGTGCTTAGGCTTGTTGCTCATAAACAGCTCCTTTAACTTCTAATACGCCTCAGCATCTACCATGCATTCACCTAGGCAGACTTCTAAACTTAAAATCATACTTGTCCTCAAGCATGCGTTATATTTAAGAAATTCTAACTCACCTTCATACTTTCCTTAGCGATGACCAGCTTCTTAGAATATAATTTACACACACCTTTGACCATCACCGCAATGCTCTCCTCCACTTTTGCTGCTTTTTCAAAAAGATCTTTTCTAAGTTAAATCCGGCAAGCCTTTGCTCAAAAAATTTTTATTCATTCATCGCAATTTTGTGTTTAGCTTTTAAGAATGCATTCATTCAAAAATACTTCAAAACTTTGCGATGGCTTATTCAACTGCGGCGTTGAACCTGGTTACGCCCTTCGTTTTGGCTTACTCCCACATGTGTCATGCGGGCATCCAACTTCGGTCGTGTTCCATATTCAACTTAACTCTTGTCTCATTTGTTAAGAAGTTGCCCTGACCATTGGAACTTCCGGCAATTGTTGGGCGCATGCGGCCGTCATGTGCTTAGAATTACCTTCAGCTCTTTTGCGACTGATTGCCCTTCTACCTTGGGGTCAACATTGGCTTTCAGCGCATTGCCTACACTTCAATATTGTTTGCAACCTGGTCGCACAAGCAGCAATACTTCCAAGATAAAAAAGTTTGCTCGCAGAGACACAAAACTTGACAAATATTTAGCTGCCAAGTCCCCTGCAACGGCGCCAAAAACTTGGTGGCGGGAAATTAGAAGTCAATTTTACTCGACAACCAAAATCCCGTGGACGTGGTATGCGATGCATGTTCCTAAGATATGCGTTGATAGTCATGTGTCGATGGTCATGCGTTGGAATGATAATGCATTAATGAATGTATGCGATGACCATGGGTCCTGCCACAAGTTTTCTTATGCTGGAACTAAGCATAATTCCAACGCAAGTTTCTTGGGTAATCCGAGGTCGAACACAGGGACTTGTAGCTATATGATTATGGTAATGTGCAGGCGGTAGTTTAAATAAAAGAATGGAAGGGATGTTGCTAAGTTAATCCTACTCCTATTCCTATCTAACAGGCAACGCAATGAGAATATGCATGAAAGGTAGAGATACGACAAATCTTGACATAAAATAAATGTGTGAGAAAATAGACAAAATGCGGAGAAGATTTCATTGCAATACTTAAGAGTGACCGCAAGGGCAACCTTAGTCAACGCAAGCCATGTGATGATGCTATACGCACTAAAAGCCTAAATGTAGGACGTATGCGGTGTGTATGCATAAGTGTCAAGATGACCGCATATCGCCACCATATCCTACTTCCTGGACACAGCCATTGTCCTCTCCGCAGGGTGCATACGCTGTGTAATAACAAACAGAGCTCATTCCTAAGTCTTCATTCTTGCTTATGCAAACCTAATCTAGCCCTCTCGAGCATCAATTCTAACCTAGCTCTCTCGAGTCATTAAGGTCTTTCTTTAGACTCTCTCTCGAGTAGCTCTAAAGGTGTGATGGGTGTATACATAAGACAAGGTAGCCGCATGAACTTAGTTGACACAAGATTATTCCTATTTGCTTAATGTGACCAACCACTTACCCTCCCAGGTAGTTGGTTGTTGTTGACTTTACTCACAGAAAAGCATTGCGTTAGCCTATAGACAGGCATTGTCGCAGTTTCACACTAAGAAAATAAGGTTTTCTCATGCACTCACGCAATGCACACCTCTCAGTGGGTTACTACATGTTTCATATCTCTAATCCACACGACTAAGTATGCGATACTCTAGCAGTCTCACTAAGTTTTGCAATGAAAATAAAGATGCTAAGCAAAGAAGATAGAGATGGAGTCGAAGGAATAGAGAAATGCATTGAAAACAAATTGTATTAATTCCTTAATTCCAAAATGTCACACAATACAATATGAGAAAAGAAAGGAAAAGGAAATGACCAGCTGGAAGCAAAGATTTGTTCCCAGCGGATGTGCGTCAAGGCTGGTGGTGGTGCCATGCATGGGCAGAGGAACTGACTCTCTCGAGATCTAGCTCTGGTTGAAGGCTCCGGTCGTCACTTGGAATGGATGAAGGAGGTGAAGAACTCTCAGCTATCATCTCACGCGTTTGTCTGGATTGCAAGGATTCGCCCTAGGCGAAGCTCAGGCGAAAACCTTGGATGTCTTGAATTTCTGCTCATCAGCTTCTATTTATAGAGCTTGAGTCACCGACAACATTAATTGGACTGCTCTGAGTCTGACATTCGGTGCTTTAATCCTTTTCTGAATCTCTGCTACTAACGGCGTGGTAGGTGAAATGTCAACATCATCTTTTGGATTTTCTCGAGGTAGATGCGTTGATACGTTCATTCCACCTACCTTGCGTTGATCCCATTAGTTTACGTTGTCGCATAGCCACAATCATTCAATGGCCACATTCGCTTAATACCGCAACTCTACATGATGACCGCAATCGCTTGAGGGGCGTAACTCCTATGCGATGGACGCATACAGCTGATTACCGCAAAATCCATGCGTTGATCGATGCATTTTCCTTTGCGATTGAGTGTTTCTTTACATGCGGTCGTCTATACGGTGGTTCGGTTTCCGCGTTTGCGTTCATTTCCTACATTGGCTATAAAAATAGAATATTGAACGCATAATTAACGCAAAGTAACGGGTTAGCTGAGATTCATCATACTGATCGATGGAAGCTCTTTTTCTCGTGAATTATTAACATGATTGCCGCATATTTTGCCTAACAACCTTCATAATTTTAAGTAAAAGGCCTAAGATGATATGCATTTCTGCATGTCATCAGCTTCTAAAGAAAAAGAGCTTGCGTCGATCAGTATGATGAATCTCAGCTAACCCGGTACTTTACCTCATTATCATGGCTTCTAAACATGCCACTTAGCCCATTAATTGGGTGATTAAGATGAATGCTTAAGTCCTTCATCAACGCCCAGGTTTGCGTCCCATCTTCTCTTTCTTCTCGGCCAATGCATACCCCAGTTAACGTCACATTCCCTTGCTCATGCATCACTAACCAATGCATATGCTGGATTTAATCTTAGACACTTGTGCTTAGGCTTGTTGCTCATAAACACCTCCCTTAACTTCTAATACGCCTCAGTATCTACCATGAGTTCACCTAGGCAAACATAACTGTCCACATACTGTCCATCCTAGGCCTTCAGTGGCCTCTAAAGGCCGTTGACTTATACCTTCTATTACACTTGGCCAATTTCCACCATTAGGCTCTTAAGCCTACAGATGCTTATGTGTTCCTCACTTTTATGTTTCTGATTCTCTTCTAATTGTTAGCTTTATTATCTTTTCCGGTAGCACAACTTCTAACACTTAGGAAAATTCCCACTTCCCTTTCAACCTGTCATTGCGCTTACCTTCACCTGCCATAGCTTTCCCAAATTTTGTCTAAGTGTTAGCTACCCTTTATTACTCGAGAGTACTCCATTTCAAGACCTAAAAATATTTTTCCTTATCTCTACCTCACACACATACTCATTATAACTTCCATAATATTTCAACTACTACAACCATTATAACTACTTACACACTAGATTTAAAACACATGCTAGAATAATTAAACACATAATTAAGAGGACTTAAACTGTTGAATCAACACCAACACGCAGCGGAAGTGAACAGGATCCATAAGTACTCTAATTCATTAATTTTGGTTGAAAAGAAACGTGCTAAAAACAGAGTATAATGGGTTTCAAAAATATACCTTGGTCGAACCATCGAAATTTCTATTTTCAGCTGCTAAATCCTCTGAATCCTTGTGTAGACCACTACAAGATCTTCCCTACTCTTCTCTTAGTGCTCTAGATTGAGTTGTGGGACCCAAAATAAGCTGGAATCAAAGGGAATATGGAGAAAGCTCACTAAACCAACCTATTGAAGAACACCTTCTTCATCCGAATTTTTCAGTAAAAATTCAATCGGTTCATCCTCTATTCTTCACTCCAATCTCTTCAATATATTGCAGACTATCATGCAAAGAGATGTGTTGCATGGGATGCAGCTCATGCTTGGATTAAACCAAAAGAAGAGGTGGTGGGTTCCTTGTAAGCTAGTTGAAAATGAATATGAAAAACCCATATTTAATTTTGTGTAGTTTTCCAATTTCCAAAATCTATTTTGATTTTAAAATCATATTTTATTTCTAAAAACAAAATTTTTTAATTTTACAAATTAATTTTCTAATATAATTATTTAAATAATTTAAATAGTTCTGATTAATTTGTATCCAATATTAAATCAATTTTTACACAAATTCATCTTGATATATTTAAATCATATTTAAATATATTTTCTCCAATTCCATTTTATTCTAATTTGAACGTTTCAAATTAACTTATCACACTACTCTAGAGCTAATCCATTTCTGAGCTAGAAGGGAGACCTCATGGACCTACAGATCATGGGCTCCAACGATCCGAGATTAATCGGCTAAACTCATTAGATCGATCTAACCCTATTCGTAAACTAATGAGTCACTTCACTAAAGCCTTGAACTCCCCTCACTGTAGACATATTATGTCCACTCGATATAACCATGATTAGTAAGTTAACCCTTCACAGGTTGTTCGTAATAATGGCCGGGTCAAATCTCTGTTTTACCCCCGAAATTACCTCTTGTTCTTTAAGTCCCACTGATCCCCTAATGAACAATTATTTTGTGATCCAATCACAAAACCGAGTCCCTCTCATGCCAAATGAGAGGGTGGGATCCCTTGTTCAAGCCCCAGAATCAGCACTTAAGGGAACAACCTCTCTAAGATCCCTAAAGTGGGTAGGAGTGAATTCCCTCTTGCACCCTATGTCCTCGGCTATCTATTCGGTCTTACCCCTGAAATAGCAATCATATTAAGCCAGCGTTGTTGAGTCAATCCTCACCTATGCAAATCTAAGGACAATCTCGAATAAACAGGAGTTCATAGTTAGCTTAGGATTAAGGTCAAGTTCCCTAGGTCATCGCTTTGAAATAGCCAGTCTTAAACAGTAAACAACGTTATAAAGTAAGAGTGACTCATTTCGTAGTCCGATCTTGTACAAACTCTTTTGCACAAGAACACCCCTACTCCTCATGTGCAACATGAACGAATTAGGATCACTTCGTTTACAGCACTTTATAACTCCTTGTAACAACTATAGAGTAGGTCGTATCCAATAGTGTTACCATAATAAGGTACCCAACATTATCCATGTACTATATATCATTTTGACTATTTACTCGATCCTGATCCACCTTTATGTTTCCACATAAAGTTCAAGTACTCATCCAATAGTCAAGGGACTTTTAGGTTTATTGGATTTCTATTCAAGCAATAGATCTATTCAATAGCACCTTTATAGAATTTTTATAATAAGCTTCATTGTTTACATACCACGAGTTTTAGGACATAAAACCCAACAAACTCCCACTTGGACTAAAACTCCAGTGGTAACTTATACATCTGATATATAAGACTGAGTTTTTGAGTTTTATAGAGAAATACAATAAACTAGGGCATCCCATATCCATATTTTACCATTCGGTATCTCTATACCCGATACTTCTCCCACATGCCCTAGGTTATCTAGTATTTCTAGTCCTACTAGGCAATTCTCAAACACTTTAGCCGAGAGAATTATTATAAACATGTTAGTATACAATAGGTTTTTGATAAAACTATAAAGGGATGGCATCTTAATCTCAATAATAGCCAGGAAGGACACTTTCCTCCTACTACATTGAGGTACTCTCAACTCTTTGAGCAAGATGCATCTGACCTGTCTCAACAACTCTTTGTTAACAGTCAGATCTAGAAATCTTTAAACTTTCTATACTTTGATCTAGCCATTTAGATATCTGAATATCTACAAATGGCTTTTAACAATTTTATTTTCAACAGAGGTTAGAACAAACATAATTTTTTGGAAAAAAAAAACATTTCATTTACTACAAAAATATCTACAATTTTTTCTATACAAGTTTTAACAATTAAAAACGAGTAGCAATTTCTCCCACTGGATGAGCTGAGTAAATGGTCCTAGGGACAAGTTAGCCTAGCTACCTTTCTCTGCTCTCTTCTCAACAAGATATTGAGGGCAGTGTCTCCTTCAGTTCCTTTCATCGTTGCAATAGAAACAGTTCCCTTTGTAGTGCTATCTTTGCCTTTCAATCTAGTAGGCTTCTTCTTCCCTTTCCCTTTGCCTTTCTTCACAAGAATACTCTTACTCTTTGAAGAGGAGGCAACATCAGGCTTGGAGGATATTCCTCTCTTTTTGGCAGTAGTAACATTTACTTCTGGCACCAGACCCTTTGTTCTCAACATTGTTTGGTAAGCCTATAGTTCATTCAGTAGAGTAGTCAAATTTTATTCATAAATGCATTCAGAATTGCAGAAAACTCTTCGGAAGAGATTCTAGAATAAAACCAACTTGACTTCTCTCGTCCATGACAGCATCATTTATTTCTTCCATATTAAAGTGGACCATCATGTCCAGGATATGTTCACAAACATTGGTCCTCACTTTGATGCGACTGTTGTAAACGTACTTAATGGCATCCCTCGCAGAGATTCTATAATCTCTTTGGCAGTACTCATATCCTCATGCTTCTTTTGTTAACACATCAGATAAGATGGCAAGGATATAAGCATAGGCTATATCATTAGCCTTGACCCATCTATCATATACATCCCGAACATTTTGGTTTGTGTTAGAGCTAGGAATGGGAGGACAATCCTCAGTTAAGACAAACCACAAATTGTCTATCACAAATATCATGTTCAAATTTGATTTCTAATTCACATAATTATCCTCAATGAGTTTATCTGATGCCAACACTTGTATTAATGAACTTGTCATTTTGAAATTTTATATCCAATCAAGCAATTTTAATAATTTACCCAAGATTATTCTTTTGCAACGATACTACATCAAGACATTCTTGACTAAATACTACCTCCATAATAACTCATATTCCGATAGTCATTTAGGTACCGCTTTTGATCAAACATTATTAACACTTAAGAAATCTGTAAGTGTAGACCCGCCATTTTCGGATCTTATAGAACGATATGGGTATCGCTCCGAAATGGAAAATAATACCCAAGATGAAACTATAAAACCGTATTCATTTTACTGAAGCCTGTGTTGTTTCAAATCCTATGTTACAACCCTCCGTAAGGATAGTCGTCGTTAAACGACTAGCAAACGACCGCATAAAGCTAACCAGCTGGCACAATATAGGAATCTCATGGTTCAGACTAATGGAGGAGACTGCAGGATATGTGGACATATTTCCTTCACCCACTTACTATGAACTACTTCCTCCGTTCACCTTGATATTGACTCATATAAAACACATTCCAAATGGAGGTCACTTCCAGGGTGACACGAAGCGTCATATGAATCTCATGGTGCGAACTATATGGAGACGTGACAGTTGAAATCATAATCTAGATCTCTGATCGAACAACTTCCCCTTATTCACCCGAATCTAAATTTAAGCTAAAAAAACTTTTCGAAGGGAGGTCACTTCCAGGGTGACACAAAGTACCGCTTAAATCCAGACTGTGAACTCTTAGGGATGCGAGAGCTAAGAATAACATATCGCGTATGTTATTAATCTCCCACTGAAGTTTTCTAATAACTCTATCATATGGAAGTTATTCACTTTGGGTAACTACATACTTAGGTTCAATTAAAAATAACCCTAAGTCTATGTGGTTTATCCATGTATAACTCTTATAAATGGACTTAAACCTACGATATCTAGGTGATAAATGCTTTAATTACCTCACATCGCTCACGAATACTCATAAAACTGGTTACCAACGCTCAATTATTCGGTCATAATCCCCAGGTAGGAGGTGTTCCGTAGACCGTCAACTTAAATACCCCCAACCTTCGACAGGATTATATACCGGTTGAGTTTGTAATCCTAGTTTTACAAGTTTAACAACCTATTTTAACTAATTAAAATAAGTGGTTAATCTACGTGAGCATGCAGTTGTTCTTCATTATGGATTTTAAATGTCTAACCTAATTTTATAACAGTTTATAAAACTTTAGACATGTTAAACATCCACAACATACAGGTATTCAATATCTAATATAACACTTATATTAGATACAAGAAACCCTCACATGCATACTATATATTATAACAAATTATAACATACTTTCAATGCATGTCGCATGATTCCTATGGTGGGATTTTAAATCTAAATGGCATACTATATGTACATACAAGATTTATTTAATTATAACATACATCAAATGCTTAAATAATTAAACACATACTGATATGGTTTTAGTTTTGGCAAAAACAAGCAAACAAAAGCCTAACTATTACAAAAACAGCTTCAACACCGTTCGAACCGCCCTAAAACCGTTTGAACCAGACCAGTAGAGTCTGAATTGGACAACCCACAAACCATTTGAAGTTGAACCAGACCAAACCCCAAAAAACCGGTCGAACCGGCTTCTCTTGCTCTCACCCATAATCTCGTCAAGTCAGATCGTTTAGCATTGACAACCATTGTCATGCATTTGGCTTGATCGTTTAGCAACCAATGCCTATCATTTATCAAAGCTACACGATCATGTAGTATTTTCCTTCTATTGTATAGTGTCATCGTCTAGCGCCAGAGGAAGCTACATGATCGCTTAGTGTCAAACATTATCTCATAGCTCTATCGAGTACGAACAATTTACTAGACGATCGTTTAGCTCCCAATGTTTAGCATTGCATCTTGATCGTTTAGCGTGCGCCCGAGGTAAGCGATCGCCTAATGCTATCGCATAGTAATCAACGCATCGCTCAGCTGCCGCACATAGGTAAACGATCGCTTAATGTTATCGCTTAGCATTTCAATGCATCGCTTAGATACCACATGGAGGTAAACGATCGCATAGTGCTATCGCATAACAACTCAATGCATCACTTAGCTCCCGATCAAAGATAAACAATCGTGTAAGCGAGCGCTCAGTGCCATCGCATAGCTCTTCACCGTATTGCTTAGCTCCCGATCAGAGGTAAAAGATCGTGTAAGCGATTGCTCAACGCCATCGCATAGCTCTTCGCCGCGTTGCTTAGCACCCACCCTAAGCTACACGATCGTATAGTTTTTCCTTCATATTGTCTAATGCATGAAGCTAAACGATCGTTTAGCTACTGAAGCTTAACGACGATATGAACAGAGGCTGAACGTCTGGAATCTGCAACTCGGCCCCTTCGCTTGTTTCTTCGTATTGCAGCTTCATTTCAACTCTAATGACTCCAAATAAATTACAGACTCTTGGGAAGACATTAAAGCTCATCAAACAAGAGCCAATTACAAATTTAAACGAAAAATCAAAGAGAAATTAAAGGCCAAAACTCAGAAAACCATATCAGTATAGCAGTTTCATATTTTCATACAAAACACCCACCAAACCAGAATTAATCCATTGAATGCTTATAAGATGCTCTGATACCAATTGTTGGATCAACACCAGCACGCAGCAGAAGGGAACAGGATCCATAAGCACTCTAATTCATTAATTTTAGTTGAAAAGAAACATGCTAAAAATATAGTATAATGGGTTTCAAGAAGATACCTTGGCTGAACCATCGAAATCTCTATTTTCAGCTGCTAAATCCTCTGAATCCTTGTGTAGACCACCACAAGATCTTCCCTACTATCCTCTTGGTGCTCTAGATTGAGTTGTAAGACTCAAAATAAGCTGAAATCAAAGGGAATATGGAGAAAACTCACTGAACCAACCCATTGAAGAACACCTTCTTCATCCGAATTTTTCAGTAAAAATTCAATCGGTTCATCCTCTATTCTTCATTCCAATCTCTTCAATATATTACAAACTATCATGCAAAGAGATGTGCTGCATGGGATGCAGCTCATGCTTTGAGTAAATCAAAAGAAGAAGTGGTAGGTTCCATGTAAGCTAGTTGAAGATGAATATGAAAATCTCATTTTTAATTTTGTGTAATTTTTCAATTTCCAAAATCTATTTTGATTTTAAAAACATATTTTATTTCTAAAAATAACATTTATTAAATTTATAAATTAATTTCATAAATTAATTTTCTAATAAAATTAATAAATAATTATTTAAACAATTTAAATAATTCTAATTAATTTAATATCCAATATTAAATTGATTTTTACTCAAATTCATCTTCATATATTTAAATTATATTTAAATATATTTTCTCCAATTCCATTTGATTCTATTTGAACATTTCAAATTAACTTATTACGCTACTTTAGAGCTAATACATTTCCGAGCTAGTAGGGGGACCTTATGGACCTACAGATCATGGGCTCCAACGATCCGAGATTAATCGACTAAACTCATTAGACCGATCTAACTCCCATTCATAAATTAATGGGTCACTCCACTAAAGCCCACAGTTGAACTCC
This sequence comes from Benincasa hispida, assembly GCF_027475165.1. Classification (NCBI taxonomy): domain Eukaryota; kingdom Viridiplantae; phylum Streptophyta; class Magnoliopsida; order Cucurbitales; family Cucurbitaceae; genus Benincasa; species Benincasa hispida. The sequence continues at coordinate 1,571,935 of NW_028326240.1, read as the reverse complement.
TCTCACTGTAGACATATTATGTCCATTCGATATAACCATAATTAGTAAGTTAACCCTTCACAGGTTATTCGTAATAACGGCTGGGTCAAATCTCTGTTTTAGCCCTGAAATTACCTCTTGTTCCTTAAGTTCTCACTGAACCCCTAATGAACAATTGTTTTGTGATCCAATCACAAAATCGAGTCCCTCTCATGCCAAATGAGAGGGCAGGATCCCTTGTTCAAGCCCTAGAATCAGCACTTAAGGGAACAACCTCTCTACTATCCCTAAAGCGGGTAGGAGTCAATTCCCTTTTGCACCCTATGTCCCTAGCTATCTATTCGGTCTTACCCCTAAAATGGCAGTCATATTGAGCCAGTGCTGTTGAGCCAACCCTCACCTATGAAAATCTATGTGCAATCCCGAATAAATAGGAGTTCATAGTTAGCTCGGGATTAAGGTTAAGTTACCTAGGTCATCGCTTTGAAATAGTCAATCTTAACTAATAAACAGCATTATAAAGTAAGAGTGACTCATTTTGTGATCTGATCTTGTACAAACTCTTTTGCATAAGGACATCCCCACTCCTCATGTCCAACATGAATGAATTAGGATCACTTCATTTGTAGCACTTTACAACTCCTTGTAACAACTACAAAGCATGCCGTATCGAATAGTGTTGCCATAATAAGGTACCCAACCTTATCCGTGTACTATAGATCATTTTGACTATTTACTCGAACCTGATCTACCTTTATGTCTCCACATAAAGTTTAAGTACTAATCCAATAATCAAGGGACTTTTAGGTTTAATAAATCTATTCAATAACACCTTTATTGAATTTTCAGAATAAGCTCCATTGTTTACATATCACGAGTTTTAGGACATAAAACCCAACATTAAACATGATTAACTAGTAAAATAGGTTTCGAGGTTTACATAAAACCATCAGATTTCATCCTTAACTCTCACGCAACCAACAACCAACCAAAACCATCGTCCTACCCTTCACCCATTACATTGACAGCACAGTATCCAAACCCATCGCCAGTAGTCGATGGCTGTGCAGCACCACACACGGCTCCATGACAGCACCATACATGCGCACTTTCTTCCCATCGCCCATCACGATATCTAATTTTTTGAGTTTTTGTCGCTCGACCTCAATTCAAAAATCTATACATTCAAAGTATAGATTTTTTAGGATTTTGAGGACTTATGACTTCTTTGAGGATGTGTTTGTTATTTGATAACTGTATTAAAAAAAAAAAAAAAAAAAAAAAAAAAAAAGAGATTTCGATATGAACCGACCTGAACCGAATCAAGACGGTTTGATTCAAAAACCAAAACCGAGAAGATTCAATTTTGGTCTGTTCAAAGACATTCAAAATTGGACAGAATCAAATTGTGCACACCCCTATAGAAATATACGAGATTGGATATGAAGAGATTGGAGGAACCGTCATAGAGATCGTTGAAGAATTTGTGCCCTCAATCATGATGATCGATCAATGAGGAACAAAGATTTCAAGAAGAAATCGCAAAAGGAAAAGAGAACCGGAGGAACTCAACAAAAACGCGGAAGAAGACGAGCAACCCCCTCTCTGATACCATATTACGCATAAATTGAGTAATCAGGGAAAAAGTGATGATATTATTGAAATTACACGTAAGGATTACAACCTTGAATTAAATATATATACTGCCCTTCATAACAAACTGACAGTTGGCTAAAACAAATAAACTAAAATACAATAATAGTACTTGATAATTTAGAAGTAGCATTTTTTTTTTTTTTGTTTAATTAAGAATATGTTGTCAATTTGTTCTATTTTATAAGATTGGGCTAAAATATAATGGGATACGCAAAAAGTTATTCAAACTTTTTTTTTTTAGTACAATAGAAGTAGACAGATTCAAACCATAAATTTTTTAGTCACTAATACATTTATATGTCATTTGGCTATGCTCTCATTGCCAAGCTAACTTTGAAAAGTCTTTATAGGATGATTGAATTTTTGTTATTATTATATAACCTAATAATTTGTTGGTCAAACCCTACTATCAAGGTTTCAGTATACAAGCTACGATTAAAAAAATATATAAGAATTTGATCTTTAAAATAAAGTTAAATTACAAATTTAGTCTTTTAACTTTAAGATTTTGTGTCTATTTGATATATGCACTTTTTATGATACAAATTTAATTTTGGATTTCTAATTTTAAAAATTTACATATGTATCCACCACAAAATTGAAAGTTTAAAGTTTCATTAGACATAATATCTAATAAGATCAATATTTATTAGGTGTAAAATTAAAAGTTCATAAATGAATTAAATACTTTCTACAATTTTGAAGAATAATCAAATATGGACTAAAGTTAAATAATCAAATAGGCAACTAAGCTTATATGATTCATAATTGAAATACAACCTTTAATTTAAACTTTTAATACAAACTTGCGTTTCAAACTATACTTAGACGAACAGGGGAAGGAAAAGTTTAAATTATATTTCACACTCAAACGACATGTCGAAATCACTACAAACAATAGATTTTTACCCAATAAAATAAAATAACTCACACCGGAAAATTCAAGAAAGCAGTTAAAACACCGGGCAACCGTCAACCACCACGCCTTTAGCGGTGGGACAACTTGCAAGCAAACAATGATCCGTGTCCACTGGATTGGAACCCCACCAATTCATATGCACTCGATCACCCAATGTAAAGTGAATGAGCACCGCCATGAACGCCACGCCGGCGTCCAACGCCGCCGATAAAATATAGTTATACCGTTGCCACCACCTCTTCCGGTACCGGAAGACGAAGTAGTTAAAGATCGTGCCGACTAAAAGCCAGGAGTTGTAATTAATCGGCGCGGCTGGGGGCATGTATGCGGTGGCGCCGAAGAGGACGGGGAGGTTGATGAGAGGAATCCAGGTTTGGTTGGGGAATAATCGGTGGATGAGATAGACGAGGAAAGGGCCGAGGAGGCCGCCGAGGAAAAACCAGTTGAGAGTTGGGTAGTTCCCTTGGGAGCCGAATATGCGCTTTGGGCCGACTAAGCCCCATATGACCGACGCGTCGAAAAAAACTCGGTCGCTTGGACAAGTCCATGGGCTGTTTGAGGAAGCGCTTTGATGGCATATGTGGTCCACGGTTGATAAAAGCCACCATGCAACGCTGATGTTCACTGTCCCAGCTAGTATTGTTCCAATCAGCTGCGTACACATGGATAGTGAAAAGGCTGTTAATTCTTGAATTGCACAATATTTAGAGATAAAAATATAGCACTACTTCCAACTAACCCCTCCTTTTCATTATTTGACACGTCATCAAATGATCTATTAATTTAAAAAGAAATTATCATGTGGCAACTATGATTGAATAATTGAGTTGAAGACCCAAAAATAGATATGCATCTAAGTATTTTTCTTTTAAAATTAATTCTTTTCAAAATCAATTTATGGAAGTGGTCATATTTATGGTATGTTTCATAAAGTGTTTAATTTTGAAAATAAGTTATTTTAGAAAAAAGTGAAATGTTTGGCAAACACTCTACTATCAAAATATATTTTAATCTGTTTCTATAAAAAAAAATTAAATAAAAATGATTTTTTGAAAAAATATTTTTTTCTCTAGTCAATCCAAATAGATACTTAAATTAAATATTTTAACCATCATGTTGTAGATTCAACATTCTACTAATTTTCTTGACAATGTTGTAGACTTAGACGAGTTGTTATATAAAATTAGTCCAAATGTAGTTGAGATATAAAAATAGATACTTTCTAATTTTTTTATTAAAATAGAATCAAGAATAAATTCTTCGGGCCGGTAAATAGTCGTTTTTATGTTATATTATAGGGAAATTATTTTAAATGACAAAATTACTGAAAATATTTATAAATAATAGCAAATTTTCATTGTTCATCTATGATAGACCGCGATATACCCTACGACAGATAAATAGTTAAATTTTGTCATATTTATAGATATTTTGTTTCATTTTTTTTATATTTGAAAAAAAAAATCCTAAGTCTAACCTTTTTGTATGGTAAATAAATTATACTTCTGAACAATGTTAGATTTCCTAGCTTTATTAGAGAGAGAGAAAAGGAGCATTTTAATTTTATTTCAGCCACTCCAACTTTTACATACATTATATCTCATACTTTAAACTTCTAAAGCATCTATTTTAGATGTCTTTGCCGCCGCCGTCGTCATAATAATAATAATAATAATATTATTATTTATTTTTAGTAGAACAATTGTGAGGATTTGATCAATCAACTTTAAAAAGTTGTTTATATTAGCTGAGTACATTATGCTTACTTTTTCTATATTATTATGTTACACAATATCTATCTATTAAATGTTGAACTCAAACTACACTACAACAAAACACATTTTTAATAAAATGTTAATTTTCTTTTAATGACAATTGATAAGTGATTAATCTGTGACATTGGAAAACTAAAAAAAAAAAAAAAAAAAAAAACTGATATCTGAAAATCAGTATTTTTTTTATCGCCAAAAATGTGATTTTTGGACTTTTATGATAGTTTTTTCTCTCACCCCCTTTATTTTAGATATGCTCTTGTGTCATGAAAAATCTTTTTTTTGTTGTAATGCTAACATATGTGACTTAAATATAGGTCATGTAGAATATTAAAATACATATTTGATGTCATGTTATCGACGTGATGAGAATCAAAATTGTTATATATTTTAAAGTTGATGTTTTGAAAATTTAGATACCAAAATAAACTAATTTTTAATAAAAGAGTAAAAGTGTACCTGAACAAGGAACATGGACCTAGGAGGGATCTTCATGTAATGCCCTAATTTGAAATCACTCAGAAAGCTGACTGCTTGAGCCATGCTTATATACCCATAAGTCTTGAAGCACACATTGGCTATTGGCCTTCCAGGTAATATCACTCCCATCAAATACTCTGTTATAATATTCAGCCCTGGAGTCTGTTCCATACATAATAAAATTTCTTAACTAAATCAAATTTTATGAAATTTTTTATATAAAAAATTATAAGACAAAAACCACTATTAATGACGGAAAAATTATAGTGCCCCACGCCCTACATTTTTTGCTTCATCATAATATGTTTATATTTAAACGAGCCTTTCTCTTGAGTAGATGGTCCGCTGCCAAAATGAATTTAGTTTAGTGGTATTGATATACACTCTGATCTAAGAAGTCAGAGGTTCAATCCCCTTTCCCACCGTTGTTGTACTCAAAAAAAAAAAAAAGAAAAAGAAAAGAAAACTAGATGGTGCACAGAGAAGGATAATGATTATGTGTGACTACGTTGTACCTAATTCAATGCCTCCCATTTTTCTAATATAACAAAAATAAAATATAAAATTAAATTAAAAAACAATTGCCACTAGCAAACTTTTATTGAGTGTAGCTTTAGATGTATAAAAGATGAGTGCAACTCACATTGCACCTCAGTTTTTTCCATTTGATATAGATGAAATTTTTCAATGTGGACACGACCCTATATTAGATAGACATGGTATATCTTTAAATCAATTAACAATGAGAAGAGTAGCTCATGTATCTTTTAAAAATTGTGAGGTCTCTCTATCTTTTCATTGTGAGATCCTTAACACGCCTATAAGATTATTGTGAGTGTCCAGCCCACTTGTTGTTGCACAAGTAAAACTTTACTTTAAACTTGTGTTTTATGAGCCCAATTGGGGCTATTTTTTGTTGGCCCATCTTGAAAGCCTAGGCTTTCTTTTATGTGATATGAAGATGACCTAAAAGAAAAAAAAAAGTGAAAAATAGGCCGAAAATTGAGAGAAAGACAGCAGTTCGATTTTTTAGCGACAACTTTCACAAAGTTATTGATTGCTAGAGTTTGAATCGTTGGATCGTGCTAAAATTTGGTCAACTTATTCGGGATACATAGGGTCTTCTTTTGAATGGTTGGATCATTTTTTGAGCTCTAGTTTGTCCGTAATCACTGCCGAATAGGACCCATAAAATTGGATGATTTTCATTCTTTTTATCTCTCAAGTGTTCATCATTTATGTATGAAAGTATCGGTGGGTAATGAACCTTTATATGATTAATTTGGGTTATTTTTCCCTCAATTTAAATATAATAAGAGAAGTTGACAAGGGTGGACTTCTCACAAGTCCTGTGGTTTTTACCCTTCACATCAAAGAGATTTTCCACGTATAATTCATGTATGCTTTTTGCTTTTAGTCTTCTAGAATTTTGTGGTTTATTGCTATCTATTGTTTGATTGATTGCTTGGTGATTATTTGTGATTTATTTAAGGTGTTTTGAAGAACAATTATTTGGTTGATTGTTTTGAAGGAAATCCTAGTGGGTTGTTGTATATCGTTTGGGTTCTATCAGTTGGTATCTGAGCAGGTTTTAATTTAATCCTTATTATGGAGTCTACTAGTAATGGTGGAGGTAGTTCAATGATAAAATTGACATCAACCAATTATTCAATCTGGAGATCGATGATGGAGGATTTGTTATATTGCAAAGATTTATTTGATCCAATTGAAACAACTACAAAGCAGATTGCATAATTTCTAAACCTGCAAAACCAGAAAAAAAAAAATGGAAGAAAAATATTGGGGAAAGTTAAAGAGAAAAAATTTGGTGACTATTAGGTAGTGGGTTGATATTAGCATTTTCAACCATTTTTCTAAGGAGTCTGGCCCATATGAGTTGTGGAAGAAACTAAAAGACCTTTATCAAAGGTAGACCGCACATAACAAAACTTCTTTAATCAAACAGCTTGTTAATTTGAAATTGAATGGCGGGAAGTCTGTTTTTGAGCATTTGACTACTATGAAAATTGATTTTAATGATGAATTGTAGGCTTTGTTCTTGTTGAGTTCTTTGTCGGACAGTTAGGAAACCTTGGTTGTGACTATTAGTAACTTTGCTCCACAAGGTGTTTTGTCTTTGGATGTTATCAAACAAAGCATGTTCAACGAAGAGATAAGAAGAAATGAGATAGAAGTTGATAATTCACATACTCTTATTGCTGAGAATTTTAGAAAAAACAATAGTAAGGAACCTAAAGACCGTAGTACTCAAAAGGGAGATCCAAGTCTAGAGACAAAAAGACTAGAACATGTCATTACTATAACAAACTTGGCCATATAAAAAAGTTTTGTTATCGTTGGAAAAAAGAACAAAGAAGAAGCAAGACTCACAAAAAGAGAAAGATGATAAAAATACTGCAACAATTATTTCTCAGAGTGATAATGTTGTCATCTTGATTTGTGCAACCAGTGAATGTCATAATGTAGAAATTCAAACAGAGTGGGTGGTAGATTCATATGCTTCATACCATTGTGTTCCCAAAAGAGAGTATTTCATGAATAACTATCAATCTTATGATTTTGGTAGTGTGAAGATGGGAAACAAGAGCTCAGGTGGCATAGTTGGGTTAGGTGATATTCATGTGAAGACAAGTGTTGGGAGCACGCTTACATTAAAGAATGTGCGCTATATTCCTGATTTATGCCTTAACTTGTTGTCTGTAAATGTACTTGATCAAGAAGGATTTTGATATACCTTTTGTGATAGTGAGTGGAAATTGTCTAAGAGTTCAATAGTAGTTGCTCGAGGTGAGTTATAGTGTTTTTTGTATAAAATAAACTTGAGCATAAGTTCTTCTAAGTTGAATGCAATAGAAAAAAAAGAATTCTCTAAATTTGTGGCATCAAGGCAAGGGCATATGAGTGATAAGGGGATTAAATTATTGGCAAGTAAATCTCTTATCCCTATTGATAAAACATTTTCTCTTGGCCCTTGTGATCATTGTTTGGCAGGTAAGCAACATAGAATTTTCTTTTTTGGGAAGTCCATCAAAAGGCAAGGAAAATTGGAGTTAATACATACTAATATTTGTGGGCCTATTGAGGTGGAGTCACTTGGTGACAATAAATATTTTGTCACTTTTATTGATGATGTTACTCGAAGAACTTGGGTGTATATGTTGAAGACAAAAAAACCAAGTGTTCGAGATTTTTAGGAAGTTTCATGTCATGGTAGAAAGGGAGATCGAAAGAAAGTTGAAGTGTTTTTTATGAGTATACTTCGAATTAGTTCAAGTATTATTGTTCACAACATGGCATTAGACACATGAGAAGATAGAACCTAGCACACTACAACATAATGGAGTTGTTGAGAGGATGAACATAACCATTATGAAGAATGTGAGGTGTATGCTTAGAATGTTTGATCTTCATAAGACATTTTGGGGTGAAGCAATGCAATGTACCGTGTATTTGATTAATCGATCTCTATCAATTCCTCTTGGTCTAGACATTCTAGAGAGAGCATGGAAGGGAATGATCCCACTTATTTGTATCTCAGAGCCTTTGGCAGCAAGGCATACATGCATGTGCCTAAAGAACAAAGGTCAAAGCTTGATTCGAAGACCAATCCATGTAATTTTGTTGGGTATGGAAATGAAGTGTATGGTTATAGGTGCTACGACCCAGAAAAAAAAAAGGTAGTAAGAAGCAGAGATATAGTATTCTTTGAGCACGAGAAGGGTGCAGATCTTCTTAGTACAATTTACACATCTACTTCAGAGTTGTGTTTTAATACTACTAATGATTGTACTTCTATTTCTTCTGTTGTTTAACCAAAAAATAAGAATATTGATGATGTACATGATGATGTTGGTGAGATACAACTTGATGGTAATGTACCAGATCATGTTGATGATGATGATCTTGATGAGTTTTCATTTGATGAAGAAATTCATGAGGAAGATGCATATGAGGAAATGATTCATGGAGAAGTTCATGAGCAGGGGAGCAACCTATTCCCCAACTGGAGGATACTCAGGCTCAAAAGTCCACCAGAGTGTGTAAACCTTCAACAAGGTATCTAAGTTCAGAGTTCATTCTAATTAGTAAAGATGGAGAGCCAGAGAACTATCAAGAGGTTTTGTCTTATGATGAAAAAGACTAGTGGCTCGATGCAATGAAAGAGGAGATAAATTCCCTAGAAAATAATGGAACCTATAAGCTAGTGAAGCCTCCAGAGGGCAAGAAAGCATTGAAAAACAGATGGATTTTCAAGTACAAGAAAGATGGTGAGAAGATAGTGGGGTACAAAGCCAGATTAGTGGTTAAGGGATGCAACTAGAAAAAGGGTATCAACTTTGATGAGATCTTTTCTCCAGTGGTCAAAATGACATCTATTATAACAATGTTGGGATTAGCAGCAAGTCTTTATCTTAAGATAGAGCAACTTGATGTAAAAACTGCTTTTTTTTACATGGTGACTTGCATGAAGAGATCTACATGGAGCAACCTTAAGGATTTGAAGAAAAAGGGAAAGATAAATTTGTTTGTAAGTTGAAGAAGAGTCTTTATGGGCTTAGACAGGCACCAAGGCAGTGGTACAAGAAATTTGATTAATTTATGATAAGCAATGATTATAAACGAACTACAACGTATTCTTGTGTGTATTTTAGAAAGTTCCCTACAAACAACTTCATCATTCTTTTTTTATATGTTGATGATAAGTTGATAGTTAGATAAGATATAGATACGATTCAAAATTTGAAGAAATACTTGTCCAAGTTATTTGACATGAAAGATTTAGGTCTTGCAAAGCAAATCTTAGGTATGGAGATTGCTCGCGATAGGAAAGTTGGGAAATTGTGATTATCCTAGGAGAAGTATATTTAATGGGTGTTGGAAAGGTTCAATATGAAGCATGCTAAGCTTGTTAGTACACTAGTAACTCACTTTAAGCTAAGTAAGAGAGTTTACCCTACAACAGAGAAAGAGAAAGAATTTATGTCATCAATTCCATACTCTTCTATTGTTGGTTTTTTTATGTATGCTATAGTGTGTACTAGACCTGATATTACACATGCAGTCAATCTAATGAGTCTTTTCTACCCAATCCAGGTACGACTCACTGGGAAGCAGTGAAGTGGATCTTCAGATACTTGTAGGGTACCTCCAAATTGAGTTTATGTTATAGAGCTGGCAAATCTATGCTTAAAGAATATACTGATGTAGACATGGCAAGTGATCTTGATAACAGAAAGTATACATCAGGTTATGTGTACATTTTCAGGGGGATCCATCTCATTGCAATCCAAGCTACAAAAATGTGTAGCATTGTCCACAACTAAGACAAAGTATATTGCAGTAGTGGAAACAAGCAAGGAGATGTTATGGCTTAAAAGATTCCTTCAAAAGTTGGGTTTGAAGCAAGGTGAGTATGTAATATTTTGTGATAGTTAAAGTTCTATAGATTCGAGCAAGAATCCAATGTATCATGTCGTACTAAACACATTGGCATTAGATATCATTGGCTACGAGATGTAATTGAAGAGGAGATTGAATCTGAAGAACATCCACACTAACAAGAATAGTGCATATATGTTAACTAAGGTAGTTCCCAAAAGCAAGATTGAGCTTTGTAGTAAGCTTGCCGGTATGAGGTTCAATGATCATAGATGTGATTGAATCTTCCCCATGTTGGGCTGGAGGGGGAGATTGTTGTGGGTATCTAGTCCACAAGCAATATTTTATTTTAAACTTGTGTTTTGTGAGCCCAATTGGGGCTAATTTTTTAGGGTAGCCCATTTTGAAAGCCCTAGGTTTTCTTTATGTGATATGAGGATGACCTAAAGGAAAAAAAAAAGTGAAAAAGAGGCAGAACATCGGAGAGAAAGACAGCCATTCAATTTTTTAGCGACAGCTTCCACAAAGTTGTCGATTTTCGGAGCTTAAACCATTGGAGCATGCTGAAATTTGGTCAGCCTGTTCGGGATACATAGTGTAAACCCCGAACTCTAGGTTTCCTAGATAAGCATGTTTAGCTAAAGAAATGTTATATTATATATTTATTAAGTAGCAATTCATGTTTATTTATAGGAATTATGATGGAAAGGAAGGAAAACATATTAAATGAGGAGTGACGTGACAGTTAACCTTTGAACTCTAAAGGCGGCGGGAAGTTTTTAGAAGAAGAACTTCAAATGCATGGTTTCAACAATTGACATGAGTAAATTTAGTGAAATCAGTTCCATTCGAAAACTGAGAGAATCTAATTTGCGAGTTTGTCTTACTGAAGTAAGATTGCACAAGGAGAAGAACAAAAAGTGAAGAAAATA
>NW_028326240.1:1537639-1560297 GCF_027475165.1 Benincasa hispida | reverse complement strand
TAGAAGTAAAAATATGCTTAAAAATTTCTTACTAAAATTAGGACTCGGAGCCTGTTAAAATAAATTTTTGGATTACGCCACACCGCTATGTTATCGTTGGGAATCTCAATTTCCATACAAAATTCTAACAGCCAATTTAGTTTTTTTTTCCCTAACTTTTAGTTTTTATTTTTTAATCAATATAATATTTTCAAAAACCAAATAAATTTTTGAAAATTTTTTAAAAAAATTATAAATTAGTTTTAGATTTTTAAATTTGATTAAGAATTCAACTCCAAACCATTTTAAAGAAATGAGAAAATAATAATTTTCAAAAATAAAAAGATTATCAAACGATACCTTGGTTTTTGTAAATTCAAATTTATAACCATTACTTCCACCTCTAAATTTTATTCTTTGTTATCTAACTTTTACCAAAGTTTTCAAAAAAGAAAAACAGAAATAAAATTTTGAAAATAAAGAAAACTATCTTGTAATTATTTATAGAATCTAAGTAAGAATCAAACTTTTTTCCTTTAAGAAAAATACAAAGTATCGTTAAAAAAATAGAGAGAAAATAAACTTGATTTTAAAAATAAAAAGCTAAAGTTCCATTTCATAACTATTTCGTTTTCTTTTGTTTTTTAAAATTAAGCATATAAACACTACTTCTATTTTAAATTTTTTTTTATTTGTTATCTAATTTTTTATCAATGATTTATAAAATTTAAACCAAAATTTTTAAACTAAAAAAAGTAACATTTAAAAACTTATTTTAAAATTAGGTTTTATTTTTTAAAAAAACGAAATAATTATTAAATGGAGCTGAATGATAAAAAAAAAAAAAACAATAATAATTCCATAATTTTGGAAAGAATAAGAATATTTTTGAAAGAGAGGTTCAAAATTCATAGATGAGGTCAAAGGCTAAAAGAAATCCGTTGAGAGAGAGAGAGAGAGGCTGACCAGGGAGGTCCCATGGCTCGGACTTGTTAAGGTCCACATGGGCAATGGCGGGCGTAGAGAAATTGGAGTTCAGCACCTTCTTCAAAAGGTAATGCCCGATCAGCTCTTCGTCCGTCGGGTGGAACCGGAACCCCGGTGGCAGGTACCTGTCCGAGCTCTGCTTCCCGCCGCTGCCTTCCATGGAGGTTAATCGGAGTAGAGACAGAGAGAGAGAGAGAGAGAGAGAGAGAGAGAGTGTTATTGGCGTTTAGGGAATTGTTGATGAAAGTGCAAGCCTCAAAATCCAACCTTTTTATATATCCCTACATCACCCTGCTTTTATCCTTGTTTTTATATCCAACTTTTTCTCATATTATATATATATATATAATAGGTGAAAATTATTTAGGTATCTCTAACGAGTTGTCACGTGACAAACTTTTCTTTTATATTTACGTTTAATCCTCAGTAATCCTATTGAGGAGGAAAAAGTTATCAATCTAATTATGTTTTATTATTATGTGGAACCCACATTTCTCTTTTTTTACCAACTTTTCATCATTTACTCTTTTTATTACGTTTTTCTATGGAAGTATACAACGGTAATGGATTTTTTTTTATTACAGTAGTATCAATGTCTAGTAAATATAATTAAAAGAATTTCATTCTCTTTGAGATTGAAGGTCATTATAATTAATACATGAATGTAAACTCATTACAATTAACGTGTGATTAAGTAATTAATAAGTTGGAGAGATTGTTGTGTATTTAAATATTTTCTTAGTTCAATCATTTAAGGTGATAAACTGAACCATCACCTTTAGAATGTTAATTTGTGTGACCTTTATCTCAAATTAGCATTGTTATTAGTCACAATTTATTTACTATGGGGTTCACCCTCTCTTAATTAAAAACATTAAATTTCTTAACCAAATTATTTTTAAAAAAAAAATTGAAAACACTTAGGTGGAAAAAAAATTGTTGTGAAAATAGTATTTCCAAAATTAATTATAAAAAACCATGGTTATTTAGAGAAAGAAAAATTTTAAAATTACATAAATTTTGATTTCAATCTTTGATGGCATGATTCAGTTTTTCCATACTCATCCCCACCCATGAGTAGGAAAAGAAAACCATATTTTTAGGTCTCATTTGATAACCATTTGATTTTTTGTTTTTATTTTTGAAAATTAAATTTATTTCATCCACATTTCTTACCATAATTTACATATTTATGAAGTCCAATAGTTAAATTATTAGCCAAATTTCAAATTCCAAAAATAACCTTTTGAAAGCTACATTTTTTAATTCTCAAAATTTGACTTATTTTAAAACTATTGTTGAAAATTAGATAACAAATGAAGAAATTTAGAGACGGAAATAGTGTCTATAGATTTAATTTTTAAAAATAAAAATAGAAAATAAAATTATTACTAAACGAGATCTTAATTTTTTTTTACACCATCAAATAGAATAGATATTAAAAAAAAAAAAAAAAGCTTTTAAAAACCAAATTGTAGCTAAATTTGAACCCTTTTTTTCCTATTGTGCTGAAAAGAAAATGAAAATGAAAGGATGAGAAAAAGAAGAGAAAAAGAATGGAAGGTAGCGTGTTGGATAGAACTAGAAGCAAGCTAAAAATTGTAAGGTTTGAAAGGAAATAATAAATGCTTAGTACATTGCCCTTGATAGAGACAACACACAGCAATTATATACACATATAAAACACATTAAGATGACAATCCAAATTTTATTTTATGTTTTTCAAATTCACTTAGTTCAGTAAATATGTATTTGACAGACAATTTAAATTCTATTAAGACTGTTTTTAGATTATGTGATACAAAAACGTTGCAAATTCTAAAATCAATATTTTTATGTTTTCATTAAATGAATTGCTTTCAAATTTATGTTTTCAGATTTTCTACCAAACAGATCATTAAGTTGTAGTATTAACTTCAATACTAAATTTTGAGTTCCATCCAGTAATTTAGAAGAGTGTTACGATCTTAATCTTAAATTTGAAAAAGTATTGCAATTTTAATCTTTTCAATAAATTATCACTTCTAATATCGACGAGTTAGCGAAAATTGAAACGATGGTAAAATTGCAATATTTATTTAAAAGAACTAAATTAATACTAAATTAGCAACTTTAGAACCAAAATATGAATTCTCTTTCGAGCCTCCTCAAACTCTCCCATCATGTATAATCTTCTTTTTGCATTGTCTTTTTTTCTTTTACTTTGCCTTTTTATGTTTCTTTCTTGTTTGTGTCTGAGTTCATCTCTGCCAAAATAATGAGTATGTGTGGCCAAGTAAGATATGGGCATTTGCAAATTATTTATATATTTTTTCTTTTCTCTCTTTTTAACTGCATGTTCTACTATAATATAATATTGAAAATTACAATCGAATCTCTCTAAGCTTTAGAATATTGTGATTTTATCTTTAGTTTTTCTCCAACAATTAAAATATGTTCTCAATCACTACAAACATTTTCAGGTTAATTACCATCTCAAATATGTATCCTCTTTAGTCTTGTTTTGTCTTTAATCTCAACACAAAGTATTGTAAAGACTAAATTAATATATAAAATGTTTCCTAGCTTTATTATTTATTTGAGTAATATATTCCCTAGCTAATTTGTTAACATTAAATCTAGTTGTTTTTTATGAACATGTTTTAGACATGAAAAAATACACTACTTAGAATCTTAGATACTAATTGAATAACTTAACTGGTATGAATTTGAACTGTCAATCTTAAAATTTGAGATTCGATTTTCCCACTTTTTATATTGTCAAAAAAAAAAAAAAATGTGGAAATATATAGTGATTAATAAATACTGTATTTTCCATTATTTGTGATATATCAGTTACAACTATATTATGTTATGATTTGTTTTCTATGAATATATACTTAAAAGAGTATCATATCAATAAAATATCTCTAACATTTTTTGTTAAGATTTGTAACCTAATGCTTCGTAATTAATTAGTTTATTAATTTAATAAGTAATTATGCAATATTAATCCATCCATTAATTAGAAAAATCCAAGATTATTATATGTAGTTGACATACACGTAGATCTTGTTCAAGAAATAACCCAACGGTCTATAATATATGGACAAGGTTGGTTGTCTTATCCTAGTTACACTATGGATACAACCCACTTTGTAATAGTTACAAATGGTTTGATCCAAACCGTTCATGTGCATGTGAGTGGAGGTATCCTATACAAAGAGTTTGTATACGACTAGACCGCAAAATATTTAATCTTTCTTTGTAAATCCATTAATTTATGAGATTAATAGTTCATGTTGTGTTATTCATCCCACAGTTCTCCTATAATCTCATCTCATTGAGTTGTTTACTTCAACAATGGTGAAATTTCTATTGATTTTTCTGCTAATCAGTGCCTCATACATGACAATTACCAATTGAAGACAATTGGCAAGGCTAATTATTCCAATGGCTTTTATTTGCTTGACCCTAGTGATTATTTGTTCGTCCCTGTTGCAGCTGCTTGCTCGATTTCTGCAGACCTTTGGCATCAACATTTTGGTCACCCATCACCTAAACAATTATCTTTGTTGAATGATGTTTTAGCTTTACTTCCTTTTCACATGTTGGGATTTATGCCTTAAAGCCCCGTCTTTAATTAGTTATTTGATAATAATGTATTATTTTAAATATGCAGTAATGAGTTATCCAAATTCAAGGTTATTTCCTGAGAGTAAACAGTATGTAGTAGACATACAAATGGATAATGTTCAAGTAATAACCTAATGGTCAATAGTATATGGATAAGGTTGGGTGCCTTATCCTGGTAACACTATGGATACGACCCACTATGTAAGTGTTATAGACGATGTAATCTGAATCGTTCGTGTAGAGATATGCGACTGGGAGTATCCTATACAATGAGATTGTATAAGACTGGATCGCAAAATACAATGAGATGTATGAGATTGGATCGCGAAATATTTAATCTCTATTTGTAACGGTATTGGCTGAAGAGATTAATATTTCATAGGAGAACCAAGTAACTCAATCTCAATCCTGAGTGACTTATGGACTCTTATCTATGAGGGCAGTCCTTTGATTTGTACGGGTGAGAGTTGTTGGGGTTGATGCCCTAAAGTCTCGTGTCCTGTAGTTTGTAAACACATTTTGTACGAACGCTTGTGATGTATAATATATGATATTTACTTCACTTCTTGACTTTGCACATTTGGATGTTTTATTTGCTTTACCACAAATCAATAAACTTAAAATTCCAAGTTGTCTTTATGTAACTTAAACATATATGTGGTGACATATAGGTGGATCATGACTTAAGTGATAACCAAAATAATCTGTAATATATGGATATAGGAGGAAAACCTTATCCTTGTAATGCTACGGATGCAGCCCACTTTGTGGAATAGTTACAAGTGTTGTGACTTGTCACAGATGATCTGATCCTAAATATTCGTATAAAGGACATGCGAGTGGAGGTGTCCTATACAAAAAGTTTGTATAAAACCTGACCACGAAGTGTTAACGTCTCGTCATATAACCTCATTCATGACAGAGACTTCATTTCACTAGGATGACCTTAGGTAACATGACCTCAATCCTGAGTGAGTTGAGAACTCCTACCATTGAGGGCGGTCCTTTGATTTGCTTGGGTGTGAGTGGCCAGAGCAGTAACTCAAACCTACCACTTTGAGAATTTGTCTGATTTGGGAGCTAGGAACTCAGCCACACAAGATGGAGTTCACTCCTTCCCCAAAGCAGGGGTAAGTAGATAGATTGCTCCCTTAAGGGTTGATCCTGAGGCTTGAACAATATGGCGCCATACACCTTCTCATGGCCCGCGAGGTGTTCACACATATTAGAACTATGTTGTATTGTTCATTAGGGGGATCAGTGGTACTTAAGAAGTAAGATGTAATTACAGGGGAAAAATAGTAAATTGGCCCAGTTGTACTTACGAGCATCTGTGAAAGGTCATCGTACTGATGATTGGTTATATCCGATGGACATAGAAATATATCTGTGGTAAGAAGAGTTCAGTTGTCGGTCTTTAGTGGAATGTCTGGCAGTTAACAGATGGTGGATATCGTGGCTAAAGAGTTTAGTCAGTTATTCATGTACCATTGGAGCTCCGAGCCATAGATCCATAAGGTTCTCTTGGTAGCTTGGAAACAAGTTGAGAATCAATTTTTTAGTCAGTTTGAAATGTTCAAATTGACAAGAGCGAGTTCGATTATATATGATATAATTGAACTAGTCAATTGTATATGATATAATTGACTTTATGTATGAGATATATTAATTTGGAGAAACTTGGATATAAATATGATTTATATCTAGTGGAGGAAAAATACTATGGTTAATATATGATATTAAACCATAGGTTATGAATATAATGTGATTATATTTATTATTTATTAATTGGACAGTTATGGTATAATTGGCCGGTGTCTCTTCTGTTTTCGTAACTAATGAGTAAGATGAAGAATCGTTTTGAGACGCTTAAAGAGCTCACAGTGTATTGCAATTCGAGGAGGTCATCGCATAGTAAATCAGAGCCTATACGATAGTGTTAAATGATCACTTACACCCGCGCACGCTACTTACTAAACAATCGCTTATCTTTCACTAAACGAACACTTATTTTTACTAACGATCGTTTAGTGATAACGGGCAAAAATGCACGTTACTACCACGCAAAGATGTAAAACAATGTAGGATTGCGACGGTAAAAATATGTAAAATCGTGTCCAAAAGCATTAAGTTGAGAACATTGTGATCGCATGCACTCATTGCATTAAAGCAGCTGATTTACGTATTTTGTGCAGGAAAATGGGTTGGCACAAGGCAGAATTTCTATCCAACGAATTCAGCGTCCGAGTGCATTAGAAGATTACGATCGCAAAACTATGCGATCGTATGCGTTCGCGAAGATCTGCTCAAGAAGGTAGTCGCATAGAGACAGCGCATCAAGGTGAAAGCTTAATAAATCATGATGGGACAGAAAGCTGATGACGGTCGAATCCGAATTTAGTTGACAAGCCGTTAACGAAACACTGTAGCAAGTACACTTAACTTTTCGATGACAATTAATCGGCGCATCAGACAGAGATTTAATGACGTCCCATTAGAGCAATCATTTAAGAGTAAATCCCTTCACCCTGAAGCTCTATAAATGCCCAAGGCCACCTTCGTTGAAGGAGTTCTATTCGAGTTCAGCAGTTAGAATTTTGGAGTTCTTTTCTGCCATATACATAGATAGTCGTAGACTGTAATTTTATATACTTAGAGGCGGAGGCGAATGAAGAGAAAAGACGTCGAAAGATCATTCCTGGTCAGCTCGAGTGAGTGCCAGGAAGCGTTGAGAATAGAGAGAGGGTCGACTCTTGCGAAAACAAGAATATTCTTTTGGGCAAAATAGAGAAAAACACAATGTAAAAGCCTTGGGAAGCAACACATTGCTACCAGGCTCCCTATCCTTACTTCCTTGTCATTCTGTATTCTGATTTCATTTATAAAATGGAATTTGCATCTCTACATTTGTTTACTCTTTTTACATTACGCATGAGTAACTAAACTTCCGAATGGGTTGAGAAGCACTTAGCTAGCATGACCTAAGATCTTCATTTTAAGCGATCATCTTGTCTTATGTATGCGTCCATCACCTCTTTAGAGCTACTCGAGAGAAAGTCTAAAGAAAGAACCTAGACTTGAGAGAGCTAGGTTAGAATCTAAGCTTGAGAAAGTTAGATTAGAGCCGCATAAGCAAGAGATAGAAACTTAGAGATAAGTTCTGTTTGCAAACATGCATCGCATGCACCCTAGAAATAGGTTATAGTAGTATGTGGTCGCCTTGTGTATGTGTATGTCATTCATCATCGCATAGACAAGAATAAAGGCTTAGACGAAAGTCCTATAGACATCATCGTATACATCGCATGTGTCCTAAAACTAGGAGCTATAGCATTTGCATTGAGAGATTACTTGCTGTTGTATGTGTGTAGCATGATCGTATAACTTGAACGCAATCTTAGAAAGTGTTAGCTAAATCCCTTCTCAACCCGTTCCCCGCATACTCATCGTAACTTTCATTATTATTAACTCTTTTCTCAATTTTGCCACATAGAATCTATACCTTAAACAAACATACCAACCAACTCATTGTGTTATTTGTCACCGCAAAGGAATCAAAAATCACCGTCGAATACTGTCTCCATAGTCCCTATGTTCAACCCTAGGCTTACCAAGCAACCTAGTAGGATTTATACTTGGATTTTGCTAGGAAAATTTGCATGTACAACGCATACACCACCATCGCACTATACACCATTATTTCATCATATTCACCACGCATCAAGTTTTTGGCGTCGTTGTCGGAGACTACGGCAGTACATATTGTGCTAACGGTAACTTTTTGATTTTCTTTGCAGACTTTCCATCTCTGTGCATTGCCTCTCCCTTGGTAAGGGAAGAAGCAGGCGTCGTATGAGTGAAGGACAAGTTCCTGAGCCTGATTATGACCCAAAGATTGAAAGAACTTTCCGAAAAAGAAGAAGAGACAAGCACCTATATCAACAACAAGAGAGAAATCCCAACATGGCGGTACAACTGGAAGACAAAGCAAGAAATGTAAATAATATCATGGCAAACGACTGCAATAGGCCCATCAGGATTGTGTGTCGCCCAACCTTTACGATTTCTCACTAGGAATCATGAGGCTAGCCTTGGACGGATTAAAGTTCGAGATGAAGCCGATGATGCTGAAAATGATTCAAACTGCCAAACAGTTTGGTGGTAGGCGTGGCGAGGATCCGCACGCCCACCTTCGAAGTTTTATTGAAATCTGCAATACGTTTGTGTTCCCAAAAATCTCCGCTGAAGAGGTTCGACTAATGTTGTTCCCGTTTTCATTGTGTGACCAAGCACAAAAATGGGCTTATTCTCTCGAACTAGGGGAGATTACATTGTGGGAACAGGTGGTTGAAAAGTTCATGAAGAAGTACTTCCCCTCGATAGAAAATTCAAGACGGAGGAAGCTGATCATTAATTTTGAACAAGATATCGACGAATCACTCAGTGACGCCTGGGCGAGGTTTAAAAGACTGGTGCAAGCTAGTCCGCACAATGACTTACCTGATTGTCTCCAAATGAAAATTTTCTACTACAGATTGAACCCTGCATCGCAAACAATTGCCAATGCAGCAACAGCTGGTAGTCTGCTCGACAAGACATATGACGAGGCAAAAAATATACTTGATTGTATTTCAAAAAATCAGAAAGACTGAAGAGAAAGCGATCAACGACTGAGAATTAAAGATAGTGACGCAAGTAGTGGGGCCATCGCATCCCTACAAAACAAAATGAATGCGATGATGAATCCAATACAAGACATCGCAAACAATAGTACGGGAACACATAAAGGGCAGGTCAACGCAATCGTTCAAACGACCACGAGTTGTGTCACCTATGGAGAAGCACATCCGATTAAAGAATGCCCAAGGAATTTGCAGTTAGTATGCTTCATAAAGAATAACCCTTTCTCTGATACGTACAACCCCAGGTGGAGAAACCATCTCAATTTCACGTGAAAAAATCAATAACAAAGCTATCAATCTATGGTGCAAAAGGAAGGGCCGCCAAAATTTTTTCCACGAATAAATGGTCAAATGTAGAATCAAGCCAGTAGTTCGTAGGCGCCACAATATATTGAGAAAGATGAAACAGTACTCCAGAATCAAGCAATGTCTATCCGCAATCTTGAAATTCAGATAGAACAGATTGCAGATGAGCTCAAAAGTAGACCATAAAGAGCGTTGTCGAGCTCAACAGAGCTCTCTTGCAACTCTGGGGGTGTAGGAAAGGAACAATGCCTAGCAATCTCCTTGCTAAGCGAAAAAACGACAGCGAAAGAAGGGGAAGAGCCCACCAGAACCAACCCAAATGTAGTGAAAACCAAGAACCCGTTGACATATGATTTAGAAGAGCTCGAGAAGATGAACCCAGAAGTTGCGTCTACCCTCAAGCCCCTAGAACACGGAACAGAAGAAGTACAGCTACCACCATTCCCCCAAAGATTGAAAAAGAAATAGAATGATGAAGAAAAGATCGCTATATTGGCAGTAACGCAAAGGTTTAATACCATGATCCCACCAGAAATGTGTGACTCAGGAAGCTTCACGATACCCTGTGCAATTGGAAGGGTCTACATTGGTCAAGCACTATGCGATCTTGGGGCAAGTATAAACTTAATGCTGCTATCAATTTTCAAACGATTGAATATGGGAAAACTAACGCCCACGACGGAGACTCTCCTCTTACGGACAGATCCCGTGTACACCCTGAGGGAGAATTGAAGGAAGTCGCGGTCACAATTGAAAAATTCATTTTACCGGCAGACTTCATCATTCTGGACCATAAAATAAGCGAAGATGCGCCCATCATATTGGGACGACCATTCCTATCGACCGGTCGCGCTCAAATTGATGTGCACGAGGAAGAAATCGTGATGAACGTTAATGAAAAAAAGCTCCGGATTGAGGCAATCAAGATCCCAGAAGATCGAGAAAAAAAGAGAAAATTGCCTTGGACGTAAAGAGCCAGATTGAAAGAAATAAGCAATCCCTGCACAATCATGCAATTCAAATTCATCAGGGACGCAATCTTTTTTAAGTATCCTTTTGAAATCTTCATTTCATGAACTTAAATCTATCTTTTATATCTGTTATCATTTCTATATCCTTATTACTCCTTGCATCTCAAAAAAAAAAAAAAAAAAAGAGAGAGAGACCTCTGTCATTTATATTTTTTACCCTCTCAATGTTTTTCTTTTTCAATGATCGTGGTGAACGATTGCGGAGGAGCTACATGATAACTGAAAGACGCGACTAGTTCGGTCAACCACTGCAATCAAAGAAATCAGCTTGTCGCAAAGAAGGATGCAATGACAAATGATGCGGGTAACAAAGTAAATTTGGGGGTTGTATCAATCTTTGACTCTGTTTATTCCAAATTTTGCACTCTCGCATCTCATTTTTAACTTTGATAATTTTATCATCGCATCCTCTTTAGTCGGCGCAATCATTAAATATTGATTACTCTAGTAAGTCACCGCATTGTTTTTATGCCAATTATGATTTCAATGATGAAATGCATGTCTCTATTTCTCATCGCATGTACTAAAATCAACTTACGTTTAGGACAATTAATTCATGAAATATTTCTAAAAGTTAGTAGTCCACCAGCTTTCTTTCAAATTGACTTTTACGAAACTTCCTAAGAGCATCACATGTATTCTTTCAATCTTTCAGCAATGAGGACATTGCTGCGTTTAAATTTGGGGGTGCGGTATTTATTTTCAACCTTACTACTTTTAGGCATTCTAAGAAAAAAAAAAGTATAACGTTGTGATCGAATCCTACTCGTAGTTAGATGTTCGCATGATACCCATGGGGGAAAGCCAGAACGAAGGTAGGAATCGTGATCAACACATAAATAAAATGATCGCAACTCCATTGCCAAATGGGCATGAGTTTAGACTGAGAAAGTGCGCCTTGCTCGTAGTTGGATGCTCGCATAACACCCGTGGGGGCAAGCCAAAATGAAGGCTAAGCACTCGGATCAGCGCAAGGTCATAAAAAGAATATCTAAACTACGCAAGGATAAAAATCATTGTAGAACACCCCAGTTGAAAAAAGTTTTTTTTGAAATAAATCATGCGATGCCCTGGAAACTAGTAAAGTCTTTTTGAAGGTTAAACTTACGGTCCCTAAATTTTAGAAATATTTTAAGAAAAGACTAGGATAGGAATTAAGGAGACTTGGGTACATAAGATTTGAATGAGGCACCTCGAGAAATCTAGGAAAGAAAAAGGCGGCTGACTCTCTAGAGAAAATCTTTAGTTTATGCTTGAGGACAAGCATTGTTTTAAATTTGGGGGTATGATAACAGGCAGAAATGCACATTATTACAACGCAAAGATGTAAAACAATGTAGGATTGCGACAGTAAAAATATGTAAAATCGTGTCCAAAAGAATTAAGTTGAGAACATTGCGATCACATGCGCCCATCGCATTAAAGCAGCTAATTTACGTATTTTGTGCAGGAAAATGCGTTGGCGCAAGGCAGAATTGTGATCCAAGAAATTCGGTGTTCGAGTGCCTTAGAGGATTACGACCGCAAAGCTATGCGATTGTATGCGTTTGCGAAGATCTGCTCAAGAAGGTGGTCGCATAAAGATGATGCATCAAGGTAAAAACTTAGTAAATCACGATGGGACAGAAAGCTGATGACTGTCGAATCCGAATTTAGTTGACAAGCCGTTAACGACACACTGTAGCAAGTACACTTTAACTTTTCGGTGACAATTAATCGACGCATCAGACAGAGATTTAATGACATCCTATCAAAGCAATCATTTGAGAGAAAAACCCTGCACCTTGAAGCTCTATAAATGCCAAAGGCCACCTTCGTTGAAGAAGTTCTGTTCGAGTTCAGAAGTTAGAATTTTGGAGTTCTTTTTCACCATATACATAGATAGTCATAGTCTATAATTTTATATACTTAGAGGCAGAGGTGAGTGAAGAGAAAAGACACCGAAAGATCGTTCCTAGTCAGCTCAAGAGAGTGCCAGGAAGCGTAGAGAATGAAGAGAGTGCCGACTTTTACGAAAGCAAGAATATTCTTATGGGTAGAGTAGAGAAAAACACAGTATAAAAGCCTTGGGAAGCAACACATTGCTACCAGGCTCCCTATTCTTACTTTCCATTGTCATTCTGTATTCTGATTTTATTTATAAAGTGGAATTTGCATCTCTACATCTGTTCACTCTCTTTACATTAGGTATGAGTAACTAAACTTCCGAATGGGTTGAGAAGCACTTAGCTAGCATGACCTAAGATCTTCATTTTATGCGATCTTGTCTTATGTATGTGCCCATCACC
Source organism: Benincasa hispida (assembly GCF_027475165.1). NCBI lineage: Eukaryota > Viridiplantae > Streptophyta > Magnoliopsida > Cucurbitales > Cucurbitaceae > Benincasa > Benincasa hispida. The sequence goes on along the minus strand of NW_028326240.1, from coordinate 1,547,409 downwards.
CCTCTAGAGCTACTCGAGAGAGAGTATAAAGAAAGAACTTGGACTTGAGAGAGCTAGGTTAGAATCTAGACTTGAGAAAGTTAGATTAGAATCGCATAAGCAAGAGATAGAAACTTAGAGATAAGTTTTGTTTGCTAACATGCATCGCATGCACCCTAGAATAGGTTATGGTAGTATGCGGTCGTCTTGTGTATGTGTGTGTCATTCATCATCGCATAGACAAGAATAGAGGCTTAGAGGTAAGTCCTATAGACATCATCGTATACATCGCATGTGTCCTAAAACTAGGAGCTATAGCATTTGCATTGAGAGATGACTTGTTGTTGTATGTGTGTAGCATGATCGTATAACTTGAATGCAATCTTAAAAAGTGTTAACTAAATCCCTTATCAACCCGTTCCCCGCATACTCATTGTAACTTTCGTTGTTATTAACTGTTTTCTCAATTCTGCCACATAGAATCTATACCTTAAACAAACATACAAACTAACTCATTGTGTTATTTGTCGCTGCAAAGGAATCAGAAATCACCATCACATACTATCTCCATAGTCCCTGTGTTCGACCCTGGGCTTTTCAGGAAACCTAGTAGGATTTATACTTGGATTTTGTTAGGAAAACTTGCATGTACAACGCATACATCACCATCGCAATGTACACCATTATTTCATCATATTCACAATGCATCATTTAGCGCCCAAGCTTTACTAAACGATTATATAGATGATCACTTAGCTTTTCCTATACGTTCGTATACTTTACCTAAACGATCAAGCATTTTGTCTATACGATAGACGAGTCTTACTCCCACTTGCCTGATCATTGTATACGATCTTTCTTCCTCCTCGCCTCTAAAAACTCCGAACAAAGCCTACCCTTTGGATTCTCACTCCAAGAATACTGAGGGCTCCGAGTAGTGGTGTCGATCCTGTTTCCTTGTGTTCGTGTGAAGTCGCTCGTGGTAGATGATTGTAGAATTGCTGAACGATTACTTGCTGTTCTAGCGAGAGAGAGATTTCAAGTGAAGAAAAATCTTAAACTGGTATGTTCTCTCGGTCTCTTATTTATTTATCCTCTAAGTGTGCCAGTAATTTAGCGTTGTGAATGCATATCTGTATGTTTGAATATATTGTGGAAATTCTGTCATAATAAATTTGAAAATTTTGCTTCTGCTCATAGGTACTCTTTTAAAAGAGTTCCATCAAGGGTGGCTCGAGTCATCGACTCAATAAGCCTATCATTTTAGGGACATGTTCGAGTAGGAAGTTGGGAGCATAACTACGCAAGATTGAATTCACTCCTTGCCTTTAGGGTAAGTAGAATAATAGTTCTCTTAAGTGTTAATTTCGAGTCTTGAACAAAGGGTACCCATCTTCTTACTGACCTAAGAGGAGCTTGGTTATGGTAGGACCATAAATGGATTGTTCATTAGAGGGATCAGTGGTACGTAAGTAGTAAGATGTAATTGTAAACGATAAAGAGAAGCGGAGACTAAACGATTGTTGTCAAGAGACTAAACGACAGAAGCAGAAGTCTACACGACAGAGATGAAAGTGTAGATGATAAGAGAAGGAGATTACACGACAGAATTGAGTGTGTAAATGATAGAGGCAAGACACTATACGATAGAGCCGAGAGTGTAAACGATAGAGTGTAGACGATAGAGACAAGCGACTATACGAGAAGTCGAGAGAGTAAACGAGAGAAGAAAAGAAAGAAATTTACTATACGATCGACCTTTCGTGATAATAAGAGCCCGTCATGTAGTAGCTATTTATTAACGTATATATTGCCACATGGCATAATAACACTGGTTTAATATAACAACCATGAGAGAGAAAGTAGAAAATAACAACCAAAATAATGGAACATGAAATGCTAAAGGAAAGCAGCAGAAAACGAAGGAAGAATTTGTTGTAATCAGTAGACGTGAACGACTCTTTTATCATCCCCCCGCAAGCGAACGAGGAGTTGCCGCGATTGTAAGCTTGGTCTTCAAAGTAAGAAAACGAGGACTTTGTAAAGTTTTTGTCATGATGTCGGCCAGTTCATCTTCGGAGGGAAGGAACCTAACTGAAATCTGTTTGGATGCAACCTTTTCTCTGAGAAAATAAAGTTCAATCTCAAGATGTTTTGTCTGGTTGTGAAGCACAAGATTGACGGCCATGTATGTGGCACTAAGGTTGTCATAGAGCAGCAGAGGGGTGGAGATGCGATTGACACCAATTTCAGATAGAACTGATTGGATCCAGAAGACCTTAGCGGCAGCATTGGACCAACCACGATATTCTAATTTGGCACTGGATCGAGAGACTACCTTTTGCTTGGAAGAGCTCCATGAGATGAGGTTGGAAACAAGAAAGATACAGAATCCACTTGTGCTTCGTCTGTCATCCGGGAAGCTGGCCCAATTGGCATCTGTGTAGCAAGTTAAAGCCAAAATAGAGGATTTTGTTAGAAGAATACCATGATTGGTCGTGCCTTTGAGGTACCAAATGAGGCATTTTCCTACTTGAAGGTGTGAAGTTGTTGGGGCGTGCATGAACTGACAGAGCTTATTGACATTGAAACTGATGTCTAGTCTGGTCAGCGTACAATATTGGAGGGCTCCGACTAAGCTTCTGTATTCAGAGGGGTTGTCCAGTGATTGTCCATCAGTGAGGGACAAGAAGGTGCTAACGGCCATTGGAGAGTGAATGGGCTTGCAGTCAGTGAGTTATGCACGTTCAAGTAGGCTTGGATGTACTTGGACTAAGATAAATGTAAATGATCTGATGAACAAGCTACCTGAATGCCAAGGAAAAAGGATAGGTCACCTAGATCTTTAAGTGCAAATTGAGTGTTTAAACAGGTAATGAAGTGCTGGATGGTTGCAGAACTATTGCCAGTTACAATAATATCAACAACATAAATGAGAAAGATGATTAAAGTATGTGAGTTGTGGAAAATGAACATGGACATATCAAATTTTGCATTCGAGAAGCCCCATTGCATCAGACAGGTACTGAGCTTTGAAAACCATGCGCAAGGACTCTGTTTGAGACCATACAACACCTTATGCAGAAGTAATACATGCTCGAGGTGTTGATCACTTATGAAACCAAGTGGTTGCTTGATATATACTTCCTCAGATAAGTCGCCATTGAGGAAGGCCTTGTGTACGTCAAGTTGCCTAATGATCCAATTATGAGATAAAGCAATGGATAGAACAAGTCGAATGGTAGTAGGCTTGACAACTAGACTGAAGGTCTCAAAGTTATCAATGCCATAGTCTTGGTTGAACCCTTGAGCAACCAAACGAGCCTTGAATTGAGCAATCTCACTTGATGGAGTCTGTTTGAGTCTGAACACCCACTTACTGCCAATTACCTTGTGATCCTGGGGCAGAGGTGTGAGAGACCATGTATTATTTCGTATGGGAGCTTCATATTCCTTAAGCATTGCTTGCTTCCATCTTGGATGAAGAAGGGCTTCCTTGTAGGATCTTGGTTATGTTTTGTCCAAGTCAATGACCTCGGATAACCAAGCCTTTGGTTTAAAAATGCCTATTTTTTACCGTGTAATCATGGGATGGTTATTGGTTGTGAGAGGTAGGGATTCTGGTAGGCCTAAAGTGGTGGGAAGGTTCAGGTGTGGGGAAACAAAGGGAGTTGGGAGGGTAGAGGTGAGTGGTGGTAAAGGCGAGGGAATGATGGAAATTGGTGGATTGGTTGATGATTCAGGTGATTAAGGAAGGTGAGGAGTAGGTTGGTTAGGTGGTGTAGGTTCGGGTGTAGGTTAGAAGGATAGAAATGGGATGGAAGAAGATAGATGGGGGGGAGGGGGAGGGATCATGGTGATGAACAAAGTTGCTGTGAGAATTGGCAGTGGCCTGATGTAGGGAGGATAGGCTAACGGGACTGATAAGAATGGGAATGGAAACGATAGGAGAAGAAGAGAGTGGAGGAAAAGTGATTGATTAAGAGCTATCTAGGAAAGGAAAGGCAGTTTCATTAAAAACTTCATGCCTGGAGACATAAATGCGACTTATTGTGTGATGGAGACAGAGATATCCTTTGTGCAAGGAAGAGTAGCCTAAGAATACGCATTCATGAGACCGGTATTGAAGTTTATGGTCATTAAACAATCGAAGGAAGGGAAAGAAAGTGCAGCCAAACACTTTAAGAAGCTAGTAATCAGGAGGTTTATAATATAAGGTTTCATAGGGGGATTTGTTTGCAAGGAGAGGTGTGGGTAGCCGGTTGATAAGGTAGGTAGTTGTGTGGAAGGCGAAAAGCCAGAAGGTATATGGAACAGAGGAATGGGCAAGCATGACTAAGCTAACTTCAACAACATGTCTGTTCTTTCATTCGACAGTGTCGTTTTGTTGAGGTGTATAGGGACAAGATAGACGGTGGATTATACTAAGTTTGTCTAGAGTAAATGACAGAGCTTTAAACTCCCCTCCTCCATCAGTTTAGATTGATTTAATAGTAGTGGAAAACTGATTTGATACCATTGCTTGAAACTTAAGAAAACATGGGAGAACTTCGAATTTCACTTTCATTGTATACATCCAAGTAAAACGCGAGAAAGCATCGATAAACAACAAGAAATACCTGTCTCCATTTACTGAATTGATAGGGGAAGGACCCTATACATCGGCATAAACGATATCAAAGGGAGAGGGTGGACGAGAATTAAAAGACTGAAAAGGCAAACGATGGCTCTTGGCCATTTGACAGTGTGTGCAAACTGATATATTTATATTATTTTTGTACTTCAGTTTGCATTTAGACAAAACAGATAGAACTACTAGAGGGGAGGGGTGTCCTAGGCAGGGGTGTCCTAGGCAACGATGCCACAAAGAAAAGTCTGTGAGTGCTGAGATGAAGGCAGTTGATGAGAGAAGGAAGTGGATGAGCATGTAGCAGATGGAGTGATAGAAATCTTGTACAGGCCATGATCAAGTGTGCCCCGGAGGAGTCGTCTCTTGGTTTGAAGATCCTTCACAACATAAGAGTCATGGAAAAACTCAACATAAGCATTATTATCATAACATAAACGACCGATGCTAATTAGATTTCGAGAGATTGAAGGTGTATGAAGGACAGAGTGAAGATAAACTGGAGTATTAGATATAGATGACAGAAAAGATGAAGAACCAGTGTGAGAGATGGAAAGAGACTTACCATTTCCTATGACAGCTTGTTCACCACCAAAATATGGGATAGGTTGTTGGATGTTGGACAGGTTAGGGGTCATGTGATGAGTGCCTCCGGAGTTCATATACCAGCTTTCATCTGGATGATTTAATTTTGGAGCAGAGGGAGTAGTGACATAGGATAACGGTTGAGTTGGGGTTTGTGTAGCTTGAGAAAAATGAGTTTGGGGATGGTGAATGGTTCTATATTTTGGATTATCAATGTTGTAGCAGGATTTAATTTTTTTTTTAAAGGGGGGTTTTTTTTTTTTTTTTTTTGTTGTAGCAGGATAATGCTATATGGCCAAGTTTATTGCAAATTTGACATTGTGGCCGATTAGAGGAGTGTGATGGTTGATGGGGGGGTGGTCATTGAGCTCAGGCAGGGGATCTATGAAATGTATGATCAGTGGCATTCACAGTAGAGAAATGAGGGTTAGGGAGAAAACTTGGAAGAGATGGAGGAGGTCTGAAGGATGACCTGGTAGTTTGTGGCCAGTGAGGATGTCGAGGTTGTAGAGAGAGATGGGCAACATTGGCTTGTATTTGTTGGAGTTGATCCATAGCAAATTGCGATTCCAGCTGAGAGTCATATGTGATAAGCAGACTACGGACATCAGCGATGGAGGGGTGGTTAGTTTTGTTATGAATGGAAGTCACAAAGGGATTGTACTCATTGCTGAGACCTTCGAGAATGTATTCTAGATGATCACGGTAAGACAAAGGTTCCCCAATAGCAACAAACTTATCTGCAATATCTTTAATCTTGGCGAGGTACTAAGAGACACTGATGTCATTCTTTCTTATCTTTTGAAGCTGAAAGCGTAGTCCCATCATCCAAGCTGTTGAAGATGATTCATAAACCATTTGAAACGCTTCCCAAATCTCCAATGCTGATTCGTACTCGACTATTTCACCCATTTTATCTTCATTGAGAGAGGAGTAAAACCAACTCATAATAGTACGATTACACTTCTGCCAATAAGAGAAATGAGGATTGAGTTGAGTCTACTAAGGATCGAGGTATTTTGGTGGCTGGGGATAGGTACCGTGAATAAAAGTTTCAAGGCCATAACCTATGATGAGGTTGAGAAGTTGATTCTTCCAGAGAAGGTAGTTTGAATCATTTAGTTTGACAGTAAGGGATTGAGACATATAAGGGAAGTTTGCTACGTGGGATTGCGGGGATGGGAGTATGGAAAAAGGGTTGATCGATACCTAATTTTGAAAAGAATGATGGGTGGGAAAACCGACATACTGAGGGTGAAGGGGTAGTGGTGGAGGGCCATATTATGGAGGGTAGATGGGTTTCGAGCAGGGGGAAGGATGCGTTGAGTAGCAGGTGGGGTAAATGACGGAGAAGATATAGAGATGTTGGTTGGAGGTAGAATAATTGAATGAATACCTAGGTTTGATGTCACTGGTGAAGTGGAATTTTCTTTAGATGTTCCCGAGCTCGACGCCATGAAGAAAAGCATGATGCTTTATAGCACTAATACCATGTAAACGATAGAGAGAAGTGGAAACTAAATGATCGTTGTCAAGAGACTAAACGACAGAAATAGGAGTGTACACGACAGAGATGAGAGTGTAGACGATAAAGGAAGGAGACTACACGACAAAGTTGAGTGTGTAAACGATAAAGGCAAGACACTACACGATAGAGCCGAGAGTGTAAATGATGGAGTGTATACGATAGAGTGTAGACGATAGAGACAAGCGACTACACGATAAGTCGAGAAAGTAAACGACAGAAGAAAAAAAAGAAATTTACTATACGATCGGCCTTCCGTGATAATAAGAGCCCATCATGTAGTAGCTATTTATTAACTTATATATTGCCACATGGCATAATAACACTAGTTTAATATAACAACCATGAGAGAGAAAGTAGAAAATAACAACCAAAATAGTGGAACGTGAAATGCTAAAGGAAAGCAACAAAAAACGAAGGAAGAATTTGTTGTAATCAGCAGATGTGAACAACTCTTTTATCAGTAATTACCAGGGTAACAAGGTAATTTGACCCAACTGTAATTACGAACTGCTCGTGGAAGATCGACTTACAGTAATTGTTAAATCCATGGATGTAGAAATATTCTACAATGCAAATAATGCAGTTGTGAGTCTTTAGTAGAGTGGTCTGCAATTAATGAATGTTCATTAACATAATTAAAGAGTTTAATTAGTTAATGTTGAATTCTTGGAGCTTCTAATCTGTAGGTTCATTAGGTACTCCTACTAGCTCACAATGGGTAAACAACAACCAAAGTTTTGGAAGAATCTGAATTGTTCAAATTATTAAAGGAAATAACATTAATTGTATATGATACAATTAATATAATGTATATAGATACATTATATTATAAAGTTAATTTTGAATAGGATTCAAAATTAAACTTTATAATAAAAAAAGATTTAATATATTTGAATATGATTCAAATATTAAAATAACATGAATTAGATTCATATTAAAAACTATAGATTATGTACTATATATATATATATATATATAAGATTCAAATATTTAAATTAAATATTAGATATTTAATTTTCTAAATTTATTTATTTATTTAAATTAAAATCATTTTAGTTTAATTATAGAAAATTAGTGAGTGGTTATTCCAACTAATTAGAGAAGTTTTTCTCTACAAATGCAAAGTTATGGTAGAGAAGTTTTATTATTATTGTTGTTATTATTATTATTATTAGGAAATCTCTCCCTCTTGACTCCCAAAAGGAGTTCTCTCAATTTTTACAGTGAAAAGAGCTCTCCGTAAAGATCTCCACATTAACACAAATTTCTTTTGTTCTTTCAAAAGACGGTTCCCAAAATTGGTCTTTTCCAAGAGAATAATAGGGAAGATCCGATGGTGGTGTTCTCCATACTGTTCTTGGGAGATTTACTGAAGACCAAGAGAAGACTTGAGAAAAAGTTCTTCAAACGTATTACTTTCTTCTTTCCACTAATTTCATGCTTAACTTAGTACATATTCATATATGTTTCTTCTTTTATGTGTTGTAATTTTAAAACAAAATCGAAGCAAGGCGTTCACACGCTTCCGCTGTGGGATTTGATCCCTTCATCATGTTCATAATTCCCCTTGTTACATTTGCCCCCTTGCAAAACATAAACGCTTAAGCTGTTAAGGTTTATACTTTAAATTTCATGGTTTGTAATGTATAAATAAATTGGCTACTTACTAAAATAAAGAGTTATTTTATTTGACATTTAAACTTGCCTAACTCAATCCAATAAATTAAGATAAAAAATTATTTCATGTAACTTGAATAGTATGTAGTTGACATACAGGTGGATCATGTTCAAGTGATAATCTAAATGGTTTATAGTATATGGATAAGATTGGGTACCTTAATCCTAGTCATACTATGAATATGACCCACTTTGTAATCGTTACAAAAGATTTGATCCAAATCGTTCATGAGAAGAACCCCTAGAGCTGATTCACTCAGACCTTTGTGGGCCTCTAAATGTTAGAGCGAGAGAAGCGTACGAATATTTCATCGATTTTATAGATGATTATTCCAGGTATGGGCATATTTACCTAATGGACCAAAAGTCTGAAACTTTTGAAAAGTTCAAAGAATATAAGGTTGAGGTTGAGAACCAATTAGGTAAAAAGATTAAAACACTTCGATCGGGTCGAGGTGGTGAGTATATGAACATAGAATTCCAGAATTATTTGATAGAACATGGAATTCAATTTCAACTCACAGTCCCTGACACACCTCAGCAGAACGGTGTGACAAAAAGGAGAAATAAAAACTTGTTGGACATAGTTCGTTCCATGATGAGTTACGCTCAGCTACCAAATTCTTTTTGGGACATGCAGTTGGGACAACGGTGTATATTTTGAACATAGTTCCCTCGAAAAGTGTTTCTGAAACACCTTATGAGCTCTGGATGGGACGTAAAGAAAATTTACGTCATTTCAGGATTTGGGATTTTCCAGCACATGTGTTGGTGCAAAATCCTAGAAAGTTGGAACACTGTTCAAAAGTGTGCGTATTTGTAGGCTACCCAAAAGAAACAAAAGGTGATTTCTTTTATGATCCTCAGGAAAATAAAGTGTTTGTATCGACAAATGCAACCTTCCTCGAGGGAAATTATATAAAGAATCATCAACCTTGCAGTAAGCTAGTAATAGAAGAAATGTCCAGAGAAACGAAAAATGCATCAACAAGAGTTGTTGATCGAGCAGGTCCTTCAACAAGAGTTGTTATAGAGCAGGTTCGTCAACAAGAGTTGTTGATGAAACTGATACTTCACATCCTTCTTAAGAGTTGAGAATGCCTCGTCGTAGTGAGAGGGTTGTGCAACAGCCTGACCGGTACATGGGTTTAACTAAAACTCAACTCATGATACCAGATGATGGTTTAGAGGATCCATTGTCTTTTAATCAAGCAATGAACGATGTGGACAAAGACCAATGGATTAAAGCCATGGACTTTGAAATAGAATGTATTTCAATTCTGTCTAGAATCTTGTAGATCAACCTGAAGGGGTAAAACCCGTTGGTTGCAAAGGGATTTACAAAAGAAAACGAGACCAAACTGGTAAGATACA
>NW_028326240.1:1515763-1537139 GCF_027475165.1 Benincasa hispida | reverse complement strand
AGACTCATCTTCAAGACCTTGATCACGAACGCTCGTTCACAGCAAGACGACAATCATGAACACTCGAAGACTACAACCGCTACATTGCACGATCAACACGACCACAAACACAGCAATCTCCAAGATCACAAACATAATGAACGACCTCCAATAAACCTCGACTATGTCGAGTTGAGTACGATACCGCCACAATGGCTACCTTGGTATTCTCGGTGTGAGAATCCAGAAGTGTGGGCTTTGTGTGGACTTGGGTAAAGGCAAAGACTGGAGGAAGAACAATCATGTAAACAATTGAGCAAGTGGGAGATGACAAGGTCTATCGTATAGATGATGCCCAATCGTTTAACAAACTTTATGCAATCATTTAGCAAAAGCTGTATGATCATTTAGCTAATCGGCCAGCTGAGTGACTATCGTATAGAAACACTCCACGATTGTCTAGTCTCTCTTTAGCTGTCGTTTAGTAAATCCTATTCACTGGACAACCAACCATGAGAAATTTTCGAGAATATAAATCTCAAATCAACAACTACTAAAATTAGGAAAATATTTTTCCTTTTATCTCACGGTTACCATGAAACCACCAATAACCTCCCACTCAATTGGTTATTAGAGAAAAAGAGATAATTATCCAATAATTAATATTATTATAAATATATACGATAACCAAATTATCATAGTAGATTTATAACCTATAGTTTTAATATTTCATCTCATGAAACATATAAACTATAACTCTTTTTCTATTTCATGGTACTTAATGTAAATCTCATTTACATTAATCCTCCACTTGATATATCTCATACATCACACCGATCATATCATGTATAATCGAATTACCTCTTGTCAATTTGAACATTTCGAATCAACACCAAGAATTGATCCTCAACTTGAATCCATTGAGCTACCAAGGGGACCTTATGGACCTATAGCTCGAAGCTCCAACGGTACGTGAATAACTGACTAAACTCTTTAGTCACGGGATCCACCATCCGCTAATTGCCAAGCACTCCACTAAAGACCGACAATTGAACCCTCCTTACTACAGATATATTATGTGTCCATCTCAACCAATCAACAACGTGATAACCCTTCACAGATCACCCGTAAGTACAACTGGCCAATAACCGTTATGCCCCTGTAGTTACATCTAACTCTTTAAGTACCACTGATCCCTCTAATGAACATAAGTCATAGTTCTACTATGATTGAGCCCTCTATTCAAAAGAGAAACTGTGGCCACTATGTTCAAGACCTGAAATCAGCCCTTAAGGCAGCAATCTATCTACTTACCCTTGCTTCGAGGAAGAAGTGAATTACATCTTGTGTAACTGAGTTTCCAGCTCCCAAATCGGACAAGTCCCCAAAAAGGTAGGCATGTTGAGTTGGCAATCTGGCCACTCTCACCCATACTAATCAAAGAACCACCCTTAAAGGCAGGAGTTCCCAAAACACTCAGGATTGAGGTCATATCACCTATGGTCGTTTAGGTGAGATGTAAGTCTCCAATATCAATGGTGTTATATACAGAGACAAATCATCTCGTGGTTCGGTCTTATACAAACTCTTTGTATATGACACCTTCGCTTGCATGTCTCCACATGAATGGTCCGAATCTACCATCTGTAGTAGTTCACAATACTTGCAAACCTCTACAAAGAGGGCCATATCCGTAGAGTCACCAGGATCAGGTATCCCACCTTAATCCTTATACTACAGACCTATTTAGGTTATCACTTAAGGCATGATCCACTTGTATATCTCATATACATGCTTAAGTTTAAATACGATAACCATGGAGCTTTGTTTATTAGATATGAGTAAATGCCAGCATGAAATAACTCTTATTTTATTCATAATAATGTGTATATATTACAAACTACGAGATTCTGTGAGAATTAGGACACCAATCCCAACAATCTCTCTATTGCTCAACCCAAAATTGTGGGGCATTAATCAATGCAAATAATTTTAAGTTAAAATCGAGTTTAATACAAATGGCTAGGGATATTGCTTTTAGAGGACGCCCCACCGAAGATCTTCATAAGCACATTATATCTTTTCTTGAAATTTGTGGAACAGTTAAGATTAATGGAGTTACGAATGATGCAATTAGACTAAGACTCTTTCCTTTTTCTTTACATGATAAAGCTAAGGATTGGCTTGAGGCCATACCATTAGAAAGCATCACTACTTGGGTAGTGAACCATTATTTTAATGTTGGGAAAGGTATAAAGATTTTTTGAGGAGATGCCTACAACATGGACACCTTAATTAGTTGCAAATACAATTTTTCTATGATAGATTGAATGGTAGCACTAAATCTATTCTAGATGCTACAGCTGGAGGGTCTATTTTCTCTAAAACCGCTATAGAAACTCATAATATTCTTGAAGACATGAACACTACAAGCTATAATTAGCCAAGTGATAGAGTTTCTTCCAACAAAGTAGCAGGACTTTATGAAATTGATGAGGTAAGTGCTATTAAAGCTTAATTGACCACACTTACTAATGCTTTGAATAAATTGACTACAGGTGGTCAAGCACAAAATTCAATGTCCATAGCCTCTCTAGTAGCTAAAGCATCAGAAACTCAACAAATTTGGAATTCACAAGATAAAGAGATAGCTAATTATGTAGATAGAGGGCACTATAGAGGCTAACAATAAGTTCCCATACACTACCACCCAGGTTTGAGACATCATGAAAATTTTTCATATGCAAATAACAAGAATGTTGTGACTCCTCTAGGATTTAACTAAACTGAACAAAAGTCATCCTTGGAGGACTTGGTGATGAACCTTATCAAAGTAACTCAGGAGTAAACCTCTACTTTAGGGAATTCAGTCAATGTTATCTTATGCATCATATAAAACCATGACAAGTCCATTCAGAATTTAGAGAAGCAAATGAGTCAAGTGGCTTCTGTTGTGCAAACCTTGCAAAAAGGTAAGTTTCTTAGTTGCCCTGAGAAAAATCCTAGAGAAGAATGCAAAGGAATCACACTTAAAAATGGCAAAAAATTGAACAAGCCTCTAGTTGATGATGATGAACCAACTCAAGAGGAGGATGAATCCACCTTTTTCGATGAGCCTTCAAAAGAGAGCCTTGTAGAAAATCTGAGTGAAAAATGGAGAGTACTTCTAACCCTTTACCTTTTGTTCCTAATTCTATTCCATGCCCTTAAAGGTTTAGGAGAAAGAGTGAAGAAACACAATTTTCGAGATTTCTAGAAATATTTAAGAAGTTACATATTAATGTACCTTTTGCTGAAGCTTTAGAGAATATGCCAAAATATGCTAAATTCATGAAAGATGTCTTATCTTGGAAGAATAATTTTGGTAAACATGAGACAATAGCATTGAATGAAGAGTGTAGTGCGGTGATACAAAAGAAATTGCCTCCAAAATTGAAAGATCCAAGGAGTTTTTCTATTCCTTTTCAATTAGATGATATTATGATTAATAGAGCTTTAATTAATTTAATGCATTTGTCTATTTTTAGAAAGCTCAACATTGGATAGATGAAACCGACATTCAATTTTCTTGCAATTAGCTGATCGATCGTATGCTAATCCTTATGGAATTGTAGAGGATGTGTTGGTTAAGGTAGACAAATTCATATTTCCAGCGAATTTTGTGGTGCTTGACATGGAAAAAGATACCGATATTCTAATAATTTTTAGAAGACCATTCTTGGCTATCGGTAGGGCTCTCATTGATAGTAAGTTAACATTTAGATTTAACAATGAAGAGGTAAAATTTGATCTTTACAAAACTCTTAAGCAAGTGGATATTGAGCCTCAAGAGACTTGTAAGTTTGTTCACACTTTCCATTCTCCTAATAAATGCTATTTAAATGATGATTCTTCTTTTTAAAATGGTGAGTCTTCTTCTAAGATAGTTGATAATTATGATGGAATGGGTAGTGAATATAGTAAATTGAATGAATTTTCTAATTTTGTCAATACTCTTAAAAATGATACATTGAATGCTATTGATTATGTTCATAAAGGGAATGTTGAGATGAAAGAGAAAGAAGCAATCCATGATGGCAGTGTTAATTTAAATGATGATTGTTTTTTTTTGCCAGTGTAGGCGAACATTTTTTATTCCAAGATGTTCTAGGATTGATATGACAAAACTCCCCTAGGATTCGACATGATTGGTAAGCCCTATCTAGCTAGAAGACGTTAAGTTGAGCGCTTGTTGGGAGATAACATAATATTTTCACTGTTTTCTTTATGTTTCAGTTTTTTTTTCTTTAGTTGTTTTCTTTTAAAATCGGAGAGTCACTCATAGCTTTCATTTCTTTTAGGCTCTATGTTCAACACAAAGAGTACTTAGTCCTAAAGCCTATTTGATGGACTCCTGTAAACTCCTAGGCTTGTATTTATGTATTTCTCATGCATTGAGGACAATGCATATTTCTAAGTTTGGGGTGGGGGAGTACATTTAGACTTTTGTGTTTTTATTGATGATATGCATGTTAATGATTTTGAAAATTTGGAAAGTTTTAAAATTTTGATTTAGAATTGATTTTTTTTATTGGTTGTTTGTTGTGTGTTGTTGATGTTGATTGTCCATCACGAGACTCGAATATACATGTTGAATGATTTATAGTGGAAATAGGATAGTAATATCTTGAAGTATGATCTATCTTTGTCCTTTTTTTAGTCTCTCATATCATGACAGTAGTGACTTTAATTCAGAAACGTTAGCTAAAAGTAGAATCATGTTTAATGTATTTGGTATTCACTACAGATGTCCACGGGGCGGGGCGGGGCGAGGGATGTCATTCCCCATCCCCGTCCCTGCTCCCCATTTCATTCCCCATCCCTGTGAAATTCCCCATGGGGATCGGGGTGGGGATTCCCCACGGGGAATTCGTGGGGATCGGGTTCCCGGGGGAATTTTTTCTCGTTACTTTTTTTTTTTTTTTTGTAAAATGCCAATTAATTTAAATCACTAATGTGAGCAAATTTTAATTAAATAATTAACTTTATCACTAAATTTTTTATTATGGTTAGTATTATATGACAATTTGAATTTAAAGATAAATTACTCAAATTTTGGCCTAAAAAAGCTAATTAATTTTTTAGTAGAAAGAAATAAATATAAACCAAATTATTCACATATATAATCTAAATTTAAACATTCAATTTAAACATATTCATTATCTTTCCCAATAAATAATCAAATTTGAAATTTAAATGTAATATTTATATAATAATAATAATAACATACCATTAGATAACTATACTAAATAAATATGTAAAAGCTAATCGGGGCAAGGACGAGAAACGGGGTGGGGCGGGGCCGGGGAATGCATTCTCCATCCCCGTCCCCGTTTAGCTCATGGAGAATTTTTTCTCTCACTCCCTCCCCCATTCCCCGCCTAGTCGAGGAATCTCTGCCCCGTTCGGGGAAAGGTCCCCTGGGGCCCCATGCCCGTGGAAAAATTGGACATCTCTATTTGTCACTTCAAAAGGCCCCACCGGTTGGAGAGCTGATGCCATGATGGTTTGTAATGTTAGACTAAGAGGAAAGAAAAGAATATTTTGATAGCCGAAAAAATTGTAGTGATCATTCATTATCACATGCTTAAAAGAAAGATTTTATTTTATGCTTTGTAAACTTGTAATGTGTATGCATGGATGAGGGTAAAAAGAGCTACCTTTATTATGATCAATTAGGACACATGGGAATTGACTAGGTATGGTTTCCTGCAATAAGTGTGTAAAGCTAGTACCCCTAGGTAAAATAATGCAAGTTTAAGGTCCTTTGTTGGTAATATTAAGGCACCTCAATGGACATATTACTTTCTTGAAATGTGTGGATGCTTGATGATTTGTGCATGAGCCAGAGTAGGGGAAAAACTAAAGAAGCTTTCTTGAACCTAACTATTAGTTTTTGAGTTTTAAATTGAATGTGACTTGCACATGCATACATGGAAGATAACGATAGACTTATTTGAATATTTCTGCTTAAGTTTTCAATTAGTTATTCTCCGAGGCATGAATCACTAGAACATTTACTTAACACATTTCTATTTTCTTGTTTCTTCTTTGTTCGAAACTAGAAAAATATTAAGTGTGGGATGGTGAAATGCATACAAAATGTGCGTTATTTTTCCTTAGATTTAGGATTGTTTTTAATGTGTTTTTTTATTTATCAATTTTGACGTGTTTGCTAGTGATTTCCAGAAATTATGATCGAGAAGTGAAGTATACACAAAATAAACTAAAAAGGACAAAATTAGGTTTAAAAGAGTCAAAACCGAGCAATGGAGTAAAGGGTATGAAGAGAAAAGAGGAAAAATACCAAAGAAATTAAGGAACAGAGCAGTGTAATGCTAGTGTTACAACGCTGCCCCATTACGCTACAAGCCAGTAATTGATTTAATTAAAGTGTAGCAATGCTAGGTGTAGTGTTGCAATGCTATGACGTGAGGCGAAGATGGATTGCCTGCATCCGAGGGATCGTAATGCTGGAATAGCGACGCTTAACCCTTTATGTTGCAAGGCAGAACTGACGCTTGAGGAGGCAATGTAGCTAAGTTACAAGTAGAGTAGCATTACGCTACAGCAGATCCAGACTAGTGTAATTACGCTGTGTCTGAGCATAGTTATGTTGGCTTTCCTTATTTTAAGAATCTGTTAATTTTGGCAAGGATTTTGTTACAAATTTCTCATCCTCTATATATTTTGGACGCCATTCTGACCTAGGGGAGATCAAGGAGAGTTATTCTTGAAGGGATTGAAATTCCCCGTAGCGGAGAAATCGTGTCCCAATTTTAATTTTACATAACAATAATTAGAGGATGGAAACACGGGATAAACAAAACTAAATAAACATGTTTTCTACTATACAAAAAGAAGAAGAAGGGTTAGGATATCTCATATGATGGAATAAATATGCATAATGTGATAGGATGTAGAAGCATGTAATAGAAGAAATCAGAATCAATAAGCACTCCTCACCTAGAGAACACAGAGGAAATCAGTTTGGTAGTGGCCATTTCAGAAAATTAAGGATTTAAAGTTTATATTTTTGTGGAGAAGAGGATATGTGAAGAAATCGTTCGTCAAAGGCTAGTTCTCTCACCCTAATGCCCTCATTTCCATTTTGTTTGCATGCTGTAAATTTATGATTATGCATAACATTTATACTCTGTAATTTTGATCATGTGAAAATAGATTTTGGGTTGATCTCCACACTTTCGCTCAAGGACCTTCATAGGTTCCTTCAGAGTCGATATAGCCCGGTAAGACTATAAGGCTCTATATCTTTTGAAGAGAACCAGACGGGTCAAATTTGGTATTTTTCATATTAGTCAAAAAAAATGGTAAAATAAAAGAATCAGAAGACTCAAGCGACCCAAAAGAGTCAAAATAAAGAAAAGACTCAACGGACTCTTGAGAGCAAGAAGAACAAAACTAAGAAATAAACGATATACCAGACTGCAGAATAGGGCAAGGTTTTTCAACCTCTAACTCCATCACCTAGAAATCAACAGTTTTAGGCTCATATTTTTCATTGTCCTCACAAACAGGCTCTAAACATAACATGCTATCATCCAACCTATCCTCAATGTTGACATAGGTTACCTCATCGGTGCACGCCTCGATGATGTCATAAGATGTGAGTAACAGGGATTCACATCTTCTCTCAATTGAATCAGAAGATTGAGTGACTGAGTCACTCAAACTCTAAATATCAGCTCCAACCTCAGTCTGAAAACTAAAGCTCTCCTACGGGAGGTTGTAGGTCTCCTGCTCAAAAACAAGATTGTTATCAGCAAGTCGTCTAATCACATCTTCTTCACATACCTGAGTCGGCAGTGTGAGCTTGCATCAACATGTCAGATGTGGTAGGTGTGGATCATAGTGGCACGAGTCTCATCCTAGGTTTCCATAGCCATAGGACTCCTCCCATTTAGGCTGATGGAAATCATTATCCATATAACTAGGATACCCTCCCATGAGGTAGTCTCGTGGTGTAGGGCTCCACTGCAAACTTTGGTATGCTTGCTCAGGGTGATCAATCCTACATGCCTGCACCTGCTGCGGGTTCCCTGTAACCAATCGATTAACCAAAGAAGTCAACTCAACAAGTTGACCTTAAAGGTCACAAACCTCGTCACTAGACTGAGATGCTCCACCCGACTGCCATGCTTAGAATACTGACACAAAAAGGAAAACAAATCAAAAACAAAAGAATGCTCTAACTAGAAATTTAACTAACGAAATGTAATGGCCTCCCCGAAAACGACGCTATCTTAACAGGACCAAAGCTTACGTCGTTAATAAACCTCAAACCTGATCAAAAGAAAATTTATAATATTGAACTACTCCTATCACTACAAAGACGTAGCAATAGCAGTAAGTCCAAGTCGATCCGTAGGGAAGCGTGATTTGTTTCTTTAAGCTAATTTCCTAACTAGAGCGATAAATGGGGAGTTTTGGTGTGAAAGAGATAAATGCGTGAAATATAAAATGCAAGGGTAAATGTAAAGTAAGGATATGAATTACCTAGTTTTGAGAGTAAGAGAGATCCTATGTAATTTCAATCATTGAAATCCGTTAATCGGACATGCAATCGATTTATGCATTCATAACACTCGCTTGACTCGACAAAGCTAGCCTCTACAAAGGCAGACAACTAGCCAAGACCGAACCAAGAAAACTTCCTAATTAAAATACATGCATTAAATCTTAATTGGGTTCGATAGCGATCAATTAAGATTAAGCATATGTGCATTAAGATTTTGGATTCTATCGTGTTGATTAATTAATGGAAAGGCCCTAACTCAATCAACTGATTTATTGTTGAACCTAGATCAAGCATGCATCCTAAGATCCAAGACTAGCCTATAAATCCTAGTATACACAATCAACCATTTGCCGCTTGGGTGATGTTAAACATGGACGAACATTAGAAAAACGTGCGAGCCAAAATCAACTAGTTATGACATATATTCATGATAGGGTTGTCAATCCAACACACAAATATATATCAAAATCAAGCAAGATTCAAGAAAACATAAATTCATTCTGCATTTAGTCCAAAGCACAGAAATCTCAAGAAAAATTCATAAGGTTCTTGATCCCAAAATTAGATAAAAATTACCTCAACATCCCATAGACAAGAGGAAGAGGAAAAGTTCAATCCGTCATTTACAACCTAAAAACAAATGTAAAACCTAACCTAAGATACTAAAGTCTGAAGGGAAAAGAATGAGATTGAAACTCCACATCGGCCTCCATCAATTCAGCCTTCAAAAGATAGCATAAATGATCTAAAATTGAAGAGAGATTATATAGAAATCTGTTGCAGCGTTGCAACGCTCTTGTCGATCGAGACCTCAAGCGTCAAGGGTGCACTGCAACGCTGGCTCGACTCTCCATTACGACAGCCATGCACATGCGGCTGCTGGGCTTTCCATCAATCATTGTAACGTTGTAATGCTAGGGATAGCGTTGTAACGCTACCCTGCGAATGCAGCAATTGCCTTGTAGTGTCAGGCGAGCGTTGGACCTATGCATGTGATGAGCGTTACGACACTCTAACAAGGGCACTTTGGTCATTTCAACTTCTTTGAAGCCTTGATGCTCAAATCACCTCCAAATTGCCTCAAATTAACCTCATTCTCATCAAATGACTAATTCTACCTCTTGATTGCTTGATACCTACAAAATAACACAATTAACACATAAAATCCACTAACAAGCCTAAATTAAGCAAGGAAATATAGCTCTTTTTTAAAGTTATCAGATCTTCATTAAGTTCTAACAAAAATCTCTCCACATCATTTCTCACTTCATTCAAATTTTTCTCTTCTCTTCTCCGTTTGTATTCTAACTATAAATCCATTTCCACGTCATTACAATCCCCACTTATATCAACTCTATGACATAGTTGTTCAAAAACATAGTCACTTGAATCACTTGTCTTATAAAATTCATACAAGTCCTTTAAACTAACTTTCACCTTATTAGCCATTGTTCTAGCAACTCCATGCCCATAGATACTTATGAAACAAAAGGACACGTAATCCAACTTATATCGTGGATCAAGCACAATAGCTAGAAACAATACTTTGTTCATCTTGTTAAGAGATCCCCAATACTTGTCAAATTTCCTTCTCATATTGGAAGCCACAATATATATCACACTATTTGAATTTTGGCTCCAACCTTTTAAACGTTGTTGAATCCCACAAAATTCATGAAAAAAGGTACTAGAAGTCACATATGTTGAATTACTAACCTTCAATGTAAGATCATAGAACATTTTAAAAAAATTGACAAATGTTCTGACATGATTCCCAATCGGCTAAAGTAGGTGGCCCTTTCTTTTCTTTCCATTCTCATCTCCAGTAAAGTAATTTACAAAATCTTCATCCTCCTCTTCTAAATATTGATAAGTCAAATTTTAAAGCATGATCAAGTATCAAATATGTTGAATTCCATCTTGTAGACATATTTAGACAAATAAGGGCTTTAGATTCAATCTTTTCATGTCCAACACACTTTAAAAATAAAAAAAAAAAAAAAATCAATTGCTTAGGAGAATATCTAATATATCTTACAATATTTTGCACACTAGCTATTGAACCATGTAATTCTTTCAATCCATCACTGACAATCAAGTTCATAACATGAGTACAACATCTCATATGCAATAATTCACCATCTAAATAATAGAGTCCCAAAGCTTTAATTTTCTCTTCAAATATGAGATTGTCGAATCATTTGAAGTTGCATTATCAATAGTAATTGAAAAAAAAATTTTATCAATACCTCATTTCAATAAACAACATTCAATTACTTTACCAAATGTCTCTCCCTTATGATTAGGTACTTGACAAAAAGTCAACATTCTTTTTTGTAAATTCCATTCGGAATCAACAAAATGCACCGTGAGAACCATATGATTGATGTTTTGTAAGGAAGTCCAAGTATTTGTTGTAAGGCTCACTCTTTGACTACTTTTCATTAAAATTGATTTCAACAACTTTTTTCATCCATATACATTTGATAAATATCTCGAGCAATTGTGATTCTTGAAGGAATGTCAAACTTAGGACATGCAGCATTACAAAATTCTTTAAGCCCTTCTATCTCTATAAATCTAAATGGTATCTCACACAATACTAGCATCTTAGCATATGCATTTCTAACTCTTTCCTGATTAAAGGCAATAGACATAGAATTCATATTAATAGCACCTAACATCTTCATTAGGTTGAAACTTTAGTATTGTTTTCCTTTTAGGTTGCTCTCAGAATGGATAATTTTTGCATTGTTTTCTCATATGCTTCCATAATGTACTAGTTCCACATGAAGAAGTATCACAAGCACCTGATACCTTCATTGTTAAACCTTTCCATCTTTGTAAAGAGATCCCACACGGAAGATGATGGTCTAGTTGGTTTTCTCTTCCCAGTGACTGTCATTGCTGATGGTTTATAACATGCATCTGGAGTATTTATGGGTTGTGGATCATTGTTGATCAATTCACTATTTTCCATCTATAACATTAACAAATAAAGAAAAACAAAAATAAATGTGAGAATTTGGGTGGTCAACTATGGACCAGTGAAATAAAATATTAAAAAAGAAAAAAGAAGAAGAAGAAGAAGGAGTTGGGTGGCGTGGCTCTGTTTATGGTGTACGGGTGCCAATTTTCAATCAAATTTAAAATTCAAAACATCTCTTTTCCCAGCTTAAACGATCAAACAAAAAAATTAAAGAAAATTAAAAGCACATGGCACTTCCCAACTTACTATTTTCTTTTTCTTTTTATTTTCTTTTCAATAAAAATTTAATAATAGAAAGAAAAAAAAAACAAAAACCTGAAGAACCGATGAGAACGATGAAGGGACGATGAGTAAGTGTGAGGAAGAAGAAGAAGTCGTTGGCGATTAGGCAATGATGTGAAGGCGCGATGACTGATTGTGAAGAAGAAGAAGAAGAAGTTGAAGGGAAGATGACACTGTGAAAGGAGGATGGTTTGGTGCGAACGGAAGACAAAACGTGAAGGAATACATATGAGTGAAGACCACGACACCACATGACTGAGAAGGTGAAGTGACAACGACAGTGATTTACGAATCCCAATCAACAACGTGTCAACCCATGAAGAGAAGAAACTCAACAAAAGTAAAAATGGGCTGGGTTATGGATAACTTTGGGTCGAGAATCGAATCGAACCGACCTACTTGAGTTCATTAAGAAAGAAACCAAACCAAACTATTTTAATCTTAAACCCAACCCAAACCAAGTGGGTTGAGTCAGATTGCTCGATTTTTTTAACAACCCCTAGAAGCCATGCTTCCATGTGCTACCGGTGTGCGATTGTGATAAGATGAAAGAAGGGATGAAGGGAACATTTTTTCGCATGTGATGGATTGTGAAGATGCAAGTTGGGGGCTTCAAGTTAGGTTTGATGAAATCAACTGATTTACAAAATTGAGGCATATTATTAAGGATGGTGTAGGTGTATGGGTTTGTTTTATTTGTTTTATTGGACAGTAGAATCAAGTGTAACTTAGGCCATGTTTACACCAGGTGAAAGATAATCTATAACACCCTGAAAGTTTTCTTGTAAATATTTATTATTTATGTCAGAGTTGTTTGAAAGAATTCGAATTCAGGATTTAAATAATTGACTAAATTAATTTCAATTTATTTATTTTGAAGTAATTGAGATTTAATTTGGCTTATGGTTAAATTGAATTATTTTATTGAGATAATTCGATTTGTTTGTGAGAACGGAAGATTTAAATTTAATTTTGGAGGAGAATTTTGGAAAGAATTTGAAACATTATTTGGACTGAATTTAAGGAGAGATTTTGGACTTAAAAGGAATTTTGAAAATTTAAGAGTGAGTTATAAATTTAAAATTTGGATTTCGGATTTAATAAAGGGAACTTGGAATTTGAAAAGGGAAAAGGGAAAAGAAAAAGGATTAATATATATATATATATGTATAAGTTTTGGTTCCACGCCGTTCATCGTCCACTAGAAGAAATTCGAGCTTTAATGTCGGTTTTAAACCGACATTAAAGGGTTTCAATAACACCAATAACACAGCCTTTAATGTCGGTTGCAACCGACATTAAAGGTCTCAACATTGAAGGTTTTTAATGTCGATTGCAACCGACATTAAAGCCTTTTTTTTTTTTTTAATTCTTAACCGACATTGAAGCTCGAATCTGTCCCTTTTTTTAAATTCCGTTGCCGAATCCATTTTTTTGGTCAAATAAGTTAAAAATGACATTATATGTCTTGTGTTGGGTCAGGAAATATCCGTGTTTTATATTAAAAAGTATAGAAAATTTTGCATGGTGAGCCCATCAATATTTGTCTTCCACCTATGAATTTATCCACAAACAAGAATCAATATTTCCAATTCATTACATATACTCATCAATATTTGTCTTCCACCTATGAATTTATCCACAAAAATTTGCAAACCAATACTAGAACCAGAATATTTGCATGGCGAGCCCATCAATATTTGCCTTCCAATCCATTACATTTACATTCATTCTACGCTAACATTTACATTCTATTGACACGAAAAACAAGAATTACATCCTTACACAAATCGACCAACAAAACTTGCCCATTGAGTCCGAATTACGTCGATCTCTCCTTGCGTATATGCATCTTTTGTATTGAACTACAAAAAGAAAAAAAAAAAAAAGATAAATTCAACATAAGTTTACGTCAATTTATTAAATTAAAGCTAGTACTATATAAAAAATAAATAATTTACGTACGAGGCTAGCATATTCAACTAAAATGTTTTACATTATCCATATAACTAAAAAATAAAAAGCCCCCTAAAGTAACACCAAAACTTCAAGCATCTAAAAAGCACACCAATGTATACAAGACTTCAATCAAATGAAACCACAAAAAAATCTCCAACTAAAAGATGTTATCGAGGGTCAATCTTAGATTATCTAAACAAGATTCCAAAGACGAATTAGATTCAAATTGTATGTAACTAAAAGCAAATACAACACAGAAATACATCACTGAACTTCTGCCATCTATCTGTCACAATTGCATTTTACCTTCCTAAATCGAAACTAAATGTTAATCAATGCATGAGCATAGAAAAATGTTAGTGAAGCTCCAAGCTGCAAGATGTTTTATTCGTTTCAATGCAGATATGACTTAACCTTTTTGAAACAATGGTGCTCTACTAATACCTCGTCTATCAAAATAAACTCAACTTTCTCCCATGTTCTTTACTCGCTAGACTACGTAAATAGTCACCAATTCTGATATGACAAACCATTACAAGAGCAAGAACATGTAGAGAATGATTATCAAGAATATACAATAAAAAGATTACAGACGATCATCGTATCAGACGGTAAAACTTTAGGATTTTTTATATATGCAAGTCTTTGAGTCAGCTTGCACACCTTGACTATTCTCACAGAGGAACTATGTAGGCCTACTAAATTTAGTTGCCAAAGTAACTCATAGAATATTAAATCCTGCATAAGTGGCCACTGGCTTGAATCATTCCCACTAAGCTCTTTATCATTTACATGGCCTTGACCATTAGTCCAACCCATTAATGTAAACAGCCAAAGCCAAGAGAATTTTATCAAAAACAGTAACCTCTTTACAAAATAAAGGTCTTATGTACAGAGAAAGGCCCAAGCTAACTGCCTACCTACCCAAATAAGTAGCAAAAATAAATTAAAGAATCCAAGATCTGAAACAAAAATAAAACTAACAGCTGCAAGATAACAAAGCAAAAGAATATTAATAAAACCAAAACGACTCAACAGTGGCTACATCTCCACCTTCCGAGTTATTTACATAAATTATGTGAAGAAACTCGAGCGCTGCATCAATTGTAGAAATCTAAGCATCTAAATTATAGGGATTAAATTCTAATTACAAACCATAGATACTAAATTTTAACTATATAACATTGGTTCCACCATGTACAAGTAAAACTACAACAACAAGAGTAGTGGGATGGGTCACTCCATTTTTCAAATTGAACCCCAATTTGTTCAATAGAAGCAGTAAAATAAATGACAATGAACTCAATTAGGCATCAATTCATTTCAGTCAAACAATACAATGAGGTAACCGATTCTCATACTAACGGACTCAATAGCAAAGACGACCAGTAAAAAAATGGATATAAGAAAATATCATACTAACGGACGACTCACTGACATACAAACAATATATAAGATAAGCATCAATTCATTTCAGTAAGAAAATGGATATAAGAAAATATCATACTAACGAACGCGATGGAGATCGACCAGGGAAGAGACGACCCACTAGCAGAGACGATCGACGACCCACTCACAGATTTGTACCCACGGCTATAGATTTGAAAATGACAAGACTAACAGAAATAAATTCTTGAATCTTCCAAAAAATATTAGGCTCTTCTGACCTACCTACCAAGGAACGAATATTAATTACATAGAAAGAATTGCATTGCAAATGGTCAGTGAGTCGGTTAGTTTTCCATTGCAAACGTTTCTCAAGAACCAAACACAAACGATACACAAAGAATTACAACATAGAGAAGGAACAACGATTCATTGATTGCAATAAAGAACACTGCCAAAGCAACAAAATCCGATTGAAAATCTAATGCAAACAAAAAAACAAAAAATCAGAAACTCACAACTCCACCAGAAGTGATGTTGGCTCGGATCGAGGGGACCGACGGACGGTCGGTGGTATCATTTCTAATTTAAAGTCCGATGGACTACGGACGACCGACGGATTGCCAAAGCCTTAAAGCTCGAAATTCTCGGATCGACAGTTGGAGACTGAAAGACAACGGACGAAAAACTTGATAGAGACTGACGGAGACCGATGGACGGTCGGCGGACAACCACGGATGAACGGACAGTGAAGTATATTGGTTAGGGTTTGGGTAAGAGAGAAAAGGAGGCCGGCGCGCGCGATAGGGTAAAGATGAAAAAGGGGGCAAGCGCGATAGTTGTTTAATTTTTTAATAAAATAAGAAAAAAAATAATTACACCTTTAATGTCGGTTTAAAACCAACATTAAAGCCCATCTTCAATGTTGGTTTAAAACCGACATTAAAGATCCATTTTTTTAAAAACCGACATTACACATCTGATTTCACTTTTTCCAATCGACATTAAAGCCCGAAATTCTTCTAGTGGGCGTTCTTTCCAGCCAGAGGCTACGTGCACGCCCCACCATTGATCCGCAGCCATCTGGGTCGTCATCGTCAGAATCCCTCAAACAGTGACAACCCATGTTGGGGTTGATGCCCTAAATCTCGTAGGGTTCTATAGTTTGTAATTGTAATGTACACAAATTTTTTATTTATGTAATAAAATATTTGGTGTTTTATTTCAAAATTAGTTGCATTAACCACAAACCAACAAACTAACATCCAAGATTATCTTGTAGCTTAAACATGTATGTAGGGATATACGGGTGGATCATGTTTAAGTGATAAACTAAATGGTCTGTAGTAGATGGATAAGGTTGGGTACCTTATCTTGTGATACTACGAGTATGACCCGTTTTGTAGATGTTACAATTGTTGTAAAGTGCTACAAAGGATCTGATCCTGATAATTCATGTGGAGACATGTGAGCGGGGATATTCTATACAAAGGAGTTTTATAAGACCGAACCACGAAATGTTTAGTCTCATTATATAACGTTGTTCATAATAGAGACTTACATTTCACCAAGATGACCATAGGTAACGTAACCTGAATCCTGAGTGAGTTG
Source organism: Benincasa hispida (assembly GCF_027475165.1). Lineage (NCBI taxonomy): Eukaryota > Viridiplantae > Streptophyta > Magnoliopsida > Cucurbitales > Cucurbitaceae > Benincasa > Benincasa hispida. The sequence goes on along the minus strand of NW_028326240.1, from coordinate 1,520,355 downwards.
TGAACTCCTGCCTATGAAGGTGGTCCTTTGATTTGTATGGGTGAGAGTGGCCAAATCACAGACTCAACAAACCCACCATTTTGGGGATTCGTCTGATTGGGGAACTGGGAACATAGTTACACAAGAAGGAATTCATTCATTCCCTAACGTTGGGGTAAGTAGATAAATTGATCTCTTAAGGGCTGATTCCGGGACTTGAACAATGTGGTGTCATACCCTCTACTAGCCCTAGAGGGGTTTAATCATAGTTGGACTATGATTTATTGTTCATTAGAGGGATCGTGGTACTTAAGGAGTTAGATGTAACTACAGGAGTAAAATGGTAATTTAGGCCTAGCTATACTTACGAGCAATTTGTGAAGGGTCATAATACTGTTGATAAGTTATATCAAATGGACAAGAAATACATCTATAGTGCGAAGAGTGTAGCTGACAATCTTTAGTGAAGTGCCCGTCAGTTAATGGATGATGAATAATTTAAATTAAAGAGTTTAATTAATTATTCACGTACGGTTGGAGCATCAAGCTACAGGTCCATGAGGTCCCTCGATAGCTCAATGAGTTTTTATGAGAATTAGCTTTTGGATTAATTTGAATTGTTCAAATTAATTGAGGGAATAAATTATATGTGATATAATTAATTTAATTTAATTATATATGATATAATTACTATAATTTATTTGATACATTATAATATTAAGTATTTATGAGAGGAAATAAATATTTGAATATGATTCAGATATTAATTATATGAATTGGATTCGTATGGTTAAAATTAATATAAATGTGATTTATATTAAAAGCCATTGGTGAGAGAAAGGTATGTTATATTTGATATAACATATAGTTTAATATATATTATATGATAAGGTAGTTATCATATGAATATATTAAATAATTTATTAAATAAATAAATAAATTTAATTTAATTAATTTAATTATTTTTTAATTAATGTTATTTGGGAGGACTCCCTCCCTTTCCTTCTCTCCAGATTGTGTATGTGGGTTATTTATACATTTTCTTCTCCCTGTATGGTGAAGAAAAGAAACATACAAAAAAATCTCACGGGGAGTTTTGAGATCTAAGGCTCTTCATCTCTTCTCCTCTTGATGGAACTCGAGACATACGCAGCGGAATTATGACCTAATTACACTCTAATTGCTTCTAATTTAAAGGAAAAGATGCATGCAATCGAAGGAAAAACAGTAATTAAAATTACTTTTGTAGCTCCCAAAAACCGCTTTTCCTCGCTGAATCACGACCCGAACTCTTCCAGAGCATCACTAGAGTTGTCCTACTATTCTCTGGACTCAGAACCGAGTTGTGGGACCCGGTGGATGAAGAAAACCGAGAGAGAGAAAGAGATGGAAATTTGGGTTAGGTTTGGGTTTTGGACTTCACTCAAGAAAATGATTTTTCCAGCCCAAATTTAGAAAACAATTTGGCAAAATTGGCAAAACTCTTTAATCTAAAATAGAAAGCCCAATTTATAGAAAAAAGTCATACAACAATTGCATGAACCAAATCCATAAACACCCAACACCTATAATTCGCTATCTTAGTGGGCTTAATGTCTCCACTATAAGCCAACACCTAGCCCACTATTTTGTTAGTGGAATTATCCAACAAAAGTTTGGATTTTCCTACTAACTTTAGTCAAAGGGCAAAATAGTCATTTGGTCAAAGTCAAACTTTGATCAAAAAGTCAACATTTTGACTTTTATGATTTTTTTTCGTGTTGACTAATTTTGACCTCCCGAGCATGAATCCGCATTCATTTTCTCGAAATTAAAATCACATTTGAATATAAGGTCGGTCAAAGTTTGACTTTTGAAGTCAAAAGTCAACTCTTTGACTTTTTATATCTTTGACCATTTCCATTATTTCGAGCTTCCGAATATGAACGTGTTCATATTCTTGATATTTAAATCACATTTAAATATTAAAGTTGTATCTCTAAACTAAAAACCCAACCACTATATCACATATACTTGTCAGTTTCTCTCTCTTCACCTAATTCGAATAATTCGAATTATTCTATCATACTATTCTAAGTTTATTCCATATGAGCTAGTAGGGGAACCTAATGGATCTACAGATCATGGGCTCCAACGATCCGAGATTAGCTAGCTAAACTCTTTAGACGGAGCTAATCAACATTCGTTAACTAACGGGTCATTCCACTATAGTCTCGTAGTTGTACTCCCTTCACTATAGATATATTTGTGTCTATTTGATATAACCATGATTAGTAAGCTAATCCTTCACAGGTTGTTCGTAATCTCGGCTGGATCATAAAAATCGTTTTATCCCCGAGACTACATCTTATTCCTTAAGTTCTACTAATCCTCTAATGAATAATTGGTTTAAGGTCCAACCTATAAATCGAATCCCTCTCGGGCCAAGGGGAGGGTGGCGCCCCTTGTTCAAAACCTGGATTCAGTACTAAAGGGAACAACCTATCTACTATCCCTATAACAGGTAGGAGTGAATTTTGTCTTGCACCCTATGTTCCCAGCTATCCACCCGATCTTACCACTAAAATGAGAGGCTTATTGGGCCAGCAATGATGAGTTGCCCTCACCTATGTAGATCTAAGGATAATTCCGAGTGAACAGGAGTTCATAGTTAGCTCAGGATTAAGATTAAGTTACCTAGGTCATCAATTAACGAAATAGTCAGTTTTATACATAAAACGACATTTAGAACGTAAAAAGTGACTATTTCATGGTTCAGTCTTATGCAAACTCATTGCATAGGATACCCCCACTCACATATCTCTATATGAACGATTCAGAATCACATCGTTTGTACTAACTACAAAGTGGGCCGCATCCATAGTGTCCCCATAATAAGGCGTATAATCTTATTCATATACTTTAGATCATTTTGGCTATATATTTGAACCTGATCAACATTTATGTCACTACATAAAGTTCAAACTACATTAAATAGCCCCCGAACCTTAGTTTATTGGATTCAAGATTAAAATTTCAATAACAACTTTATCGAAAAACAAAACAGAATATGTTTATTAATTTACAAACTACGAGTTTTAGGACATAAAATCCAACACCTCTCTCATTCCTTTCCATCACCAAAATAGTTAAAGTCCACTCCTCCTGGATTCTCATCCCGAGAATACCGAGATTGTTTTTGTGGTAGTGCACTTTTTGGTGTCCGGATTTTCACAGTGAAGAGGAATTGTGAAGATTTTGTTCTTCAAGGGTAAGTCTTTTATTCTATTTTATTCTCTTCTTAGTTTCTTAAGCATGTTGTATATTTTGTTTAATTAAATGCATGATTTGTTCTGTTTCTATGTCAAATTGCATTTGGTAAATTTTTTAGAATTAGGACAGTCCGCTTCCGCTGCTTACCCTTCATAGGGATCCTTCAACCCAGTGTGCAGCCATCATCGAAAAACCTCTAGATCCATAGGGTTTGTTTGTTTAATTGGCTTCTTAAGAATTGGGGAGTTTGATTTTAGTTGCCCACTCGATTCTGGTTTCAGAGCCTCATTGTTGAGTAGTTTGGAATATCACATAACAAGGTATTTGGCTTTATTTGGTAATTTTCTTTGGGTTAATGCCCAATTAAAAATTTTGGCCTAAATTCAATTTAACCGTTAGATTAGATGCTAGATTCAAGTTTAGGATGCTATTAATGTGTTGTCTAGCAAAGTTAAGTTGATTTTCAACAAGCTTTTGGTAAGTTTTTGAGTCTTTATTGATCATTTTTGGATACCCATTAAGTAGCAGCTTATTTATTGTTTTAATTATGGTATAAGAGGTTGGATTGAAGGTTTGACACTGTTGTCCATCAAAATTAATAATTAATTTCTACAAGATTTTTGGTTGAGTTGCTCGATTGAAGTAGTTTTGAAATGCTTTGAATCAAACCATGAGTTGAATAAGTGATTAAGAGTTTTATGAGTTAAATTGTCTGTTGATTTGAGGCCCTAAAATCTGGAATTAAGTTTGTTTATGTTTTAGGTTAAGAGCCTTAATTTGAGACTACTCTAAGCTAAGAAGAAGATTAAATTTGTTGATTGGGTTAGACAACATATCGAGGTAAGTGACTTTCTACTGGTTCACCTTTGAACCAGTTGTCCATACCACTTGGACTGTTACTTAAGATTACTTGGACTGCTTCTTGAGACTGTAAAGACTGATTTGACTGGTTATTCTAGACTACTTGGACTGATAATTTATGACTGATTAAAACTGCATGCTATTGGGTTGGATTTAATGGCATTGACTTATTAGGTTGGATTGTTTGACCATGTTGAATGTACTGTTGCCTAAGGATGTACTAAAAATTTTATCCCGAAGATAGACGACTGTAAAATATAATACAGGAGTTATGTGAAAACTGATGCATGCTAAGTTATAGGGTTCTTATTAGTTTTTCTTATCTAGGTAGGTGCACACTTATGACTTTATATGTGCACATTTATGATTGATTGTGGACCTTCGGGTTACACACTGTGACTTATGCATGTTTCTTTGGGTTCATGTTTACGACTAACTCGTGTACCTTCGGGTTACACACTATGACTGATGCATGTTCCTTCGAGTTCATGTTTAAGACT
>NW_028326240.1:1488827-1515263 GCF_027475165.1 Benincasa hispida | reverse complement strand
CTCCTTTCCATTACCCCATTCTATTGAGGTTTACTGGGTGCTGTAAGTTGAAACCAAATTCCTTGTTCTATCAAAGAGTCCTGGAACATGCCACCTTAATTTGATCGAAGTGTTTTAATATTTTTACCTAATTTGTTCTCAACCTCTTCCTTATATTCCTTTAACTTTTGCAATGTTTTTAGACTGATGATGCATTAGGAAAATGTAGCCATATCTAGAATAATCATCAATAAAGCTGATGAAATATTCATACCCTCATCGTGATTTAATATTCATCGGACCAAAAAGGTTTGAATGTTCTAGATCTTTTCTTGTAAAAGATATTTTAGTCATTTTACTCTCAAGACAGGATTCACATGGTGGTAGAGAGTTGTCTGCTAACTAATTTAGGAGTCCACTCTTAACCAAACTCTCAATCCTATTGAGATTAATGTGGCCAAGTCTTAAGTGCCAAAGATTGGCATCAGGAGAAATTTTTCGTTTCTTATTCTGAGTTTTAGCTAAAAATCTCTATATTTAAAACAACTTTTACCTCAGTCAAGTTTAACACATATAAGTTATTTTCTAGTTTTGCATAACATATTTTAATACCTTTTGAAATAATGAAGGATTCATTATATTCAAAAGAGATTTTATACTTTTGTTCTAGAAAAGCATGAGATAAATATTAAATTCCCCCTCATGGAAGGGATGTAATAAACATGTTCAAGTAAAATCAATCTATCTTCAATAAATAACTTTATATCTCCCAATTTTAGTTGAGATAACCTCCCCAATCCCTACCTTAAAGGTTGTTTCATCTTTTGTAAGCTACCTCCAGGAACTAGTTTCCTGAGCGAAAGTGCAAATATGATTAGCAGAACCTGAATCTAATATCAAGGTTAATTTATAATTTTCCACTAAACATGTCTCAGAACCTGAATCTAATATCAAGGTTAATTTATAATTTTCCACTAAACATGTCTCAATTATAAGTAAATCATATTTACTTTATTGTGCTTTCTTAGTTTCCTCATCTATGACATTCGTGTTAATTACTTTTAACATATCCAGTACTTTTTCATTAATAGAGGTTCTATCCTTTATGTCATTGTTATAAACATTTTCAAGAACATCGTTGCTAACTAATTGTCTAAATAATGTCTGTAACGAATCCATGATTTCTTTAGCAGAAACCATTTTCTTGAATTTCTTAGCTAGTATATCATATATATTTGTTAGGATATGGTGTTGGGTTTTATATCCTAAAATTCGTGGTTTGTAAACAATAAAACTTATTCTGAAAACTCACTAAGTTGTTATTAAATATATGTATTGCTTTTTAGAAATCCAATAAACCTAAAAGACCCATGACTATTACATGAGTACTTGAACTTTATGTGGAGACATAAAATTGGATCAGGTTCAAGTAAATGGTTAAAATGATCTATAGTATATGAATAAGGTTGGGTGCCTTATTCTGGTAATACTATTGGATGCGGTCTACTCTGTAGTTGTTACAAAGAGTTGTAATGTGCTACAACGAAGTGATCCTAATTCGTACATGTTATGACATGGGGGGTGGGGGTGTCATGTGCAAATGAGTTTGTACAAGATCCGACCATGCAATCAGTCACTCTTACTTTATAACCTTGTTTTCTATTTAAGACTGACTATTTCAAAGCGATAACCTAGGTAACTTGACCTTAATCCTGAGCTAACTATGAATTCCTGTTTATTCGAGATTATCCTTAGATTTGAATAGGTGAGGGTTGGCTCAACAGCACCAGCTCAATAAACCTCTATTTCAGGGGTAAGACTGGGTAGATAGCTGGGGACATAGGGTGCAAGAAGGAATTCACTCCTACCCGCTTTAGGGATAGTAGAGAGGTTGTTCCCTTAAATACTGACTCCAAGTCTTGAACGAGAGGCCCCACCCTCTCATTGGCTTGAGAGGGACTCGATTTGTTGATTGGATCACAAATCAATTGTTCATTAGAGGATCAATGGGACTTAAGGAACAAAAGGTAATCTCGGGGATAAAACAAACATTTGACCCAGCCGTTATTACGAACAACCTATGAAGGGTTAACTTACTAATCATGGTTATATCGAGCGGACATAATATATCTACAGTGACGAGAGTTCAACTATGAGCTTTAGTGGACTGATTTATTAGTTAACGTATGGGGGTTAATTCGGTGTAATGAGTTTAGCCAATTAATCTCGAATCATTGGAACCCATAATCTGTAGGTCCGCGAGGTCCCCCTACTAGCTCATAAATAGATTAGCTTTAGAGTAGCGTGATAAGTTAATTTGAAATGTTCAAATTAGACTTAAAGAAATTAGTAATTATATGAGATATAATTACACATTTAATTTTAAGAATTAAACGGAAAAAGAGAATTAATATTTAAATATGATTTAAATATATGAAGGAGATTTGTGTAGAATTAATTTAATAATTGATATTAAATTAATTATAATTATTTAAACAGTTTAAATCATTATTTATTAATTTTATTAGAAAAAATAGTTTATGAAATTAATTTTATAAAATTAATAATATTTTAAATTTTTTGAAATCAAATTGATTTTTGAAATCATTTGAAAAAAATGAAAAAGTTTGAAAAACACAAAAATTGAATTTTGGTTTTTTCCATTAAGCCTTGCATGATAACTCCATGCATGAGCTGCATCTCATGCAACCATCTTCTTTGCATGGTAGCCTGCAATATATTGAGTAGATTGGAGTGGAATTGAGGCATGCAAATATAGAATTTTTTGCTGAAAGATTTGGGTTGAAGAAGGTGTTCTTCAAGTGGGTTGCTGCTATGAGTTCTTCTCCAAGTTTCCTTTATTCAAGTTTATTTTGAGTCCCACAACTCAATCTAAAGCTTCAAGAGAATAGTGAGAAAGATCTTGAGGTGGTCTACAATAAGATTTGAAGAAATTTGCAGCTAAGAATCGAGATTTGAAGAAGTTCTACAAAGGTATGGCTTGAAACCCTCTTGTTTAGTAGTTACTGCCAAAATTAATGAATTAGAGTGCTTATTGATCCTTGTTGCTTTCGTTGCTTGCTGATATACTCTAACATATGGATTAAGTCATTTTCATTTGCCTTAACCCATCTATCATATGCATTCCAAACTTTTTGGTTTGCTAATGAGCTAGGAGATGGAGGACATTCCTCTATTAAGACAAATTTAAATCGTCATCTACTAGTATTGCATTTATATTTGGTGTTGAAAAATTAAGACCGTTAAACTTGTCGGAAGAGAGTAATTTAGAAGAATTTGACATGCTAAAAATGTAAATAAATTCTATTCAATAAATTACTTTTAAATCCAATCAAATTTTAGCAAAGTAATAATGTACCCAAATTTCATTATTTTATTTGTAACGATACTTTAGTGAATCAGAATAGATGCTACCGAGGGGCAGTCAAATACTCTTTCACTGAAGAAAGACATTCTTTACTAAATACTATTTCCAGAATAACTCTTATTCGTATAGTCATTTAGTTACCACTTTTGGTCAAGAACTTACTAATACTTAGTAATTCTCGTAAGTGTAACCCTCCATTTTCAGACCTCAGAAGTCTGCCCCAAACATGCTACCAAATTGGAGAGTTAAGGTTGGGTTGGACCTAAGAAATCCTATCCATTTATGGAGTTTGAGTTGTTCCGAATCCCATGTCACTACCGTCCGAGGGGATAGCACCCCTAAAATGACTACCTTATGTTGCCTAAAAATGACAAGCAGGCACAACATAGGAATCTCATGGTCCAAACTAATGGAAGAGACCGCAGGATACATTGAACCACATTCTTCACCTACTCACTATGAACTACTTCCACTATTCACCTTGCTATTGACCATAAAAATGTAACGCATAAGACATAATTTTTCTCTAAGCTTGATGACATAAAATGCGATGATGCCATAAACTTGCTGACATGTATGAATATGAATGAATAAAATTTATCTTCTTATGTCATAAGACGCATGGATGATTGCGATGATATGCAATACTACTTCTAGATGTATGCGTTATTAATGAATGTTCTTGTAGTATGTTGTGCGTTGTCACAAGTTTCCTTGCGTTGGAACCAAGTATAATTCCATCGCAAGTTTCTCCGTGTTATCCGAGGTCGAACACAGGGATTGTTTTAGGTTAATTGTGTTATATTTGTGATATATGGAACCGGGAGTTTTTCAAATTAATAAAAGTATGGCTTGTACATGCAATAAAATAAATTGTGCAGTAAAGTAAAGATAAGCGATAAAAAAAATGCGATAATAAAGTAAATTGCAATAAAAATAAAGTGCGATAAAATAAAGCTAAGCTATGATGATACAAGATACATGTTATATGATACGAGATACTGAGGTTGAGATTGACTGTGAAGATTATACAAAGATCGTGTTATGCGGTGGCAAAGCTTATGTGCGAAACAGAAAGAGAAAGGATAATTAATATAAACAACACAAGTTACTTAATTGCGTTAAAGATATAAGTATGGTTCTGCTTTCCCTTGGTGTACACCTCTCAGTTATCGATCGTGTTTCCCACATCTCTGTGGTGAAATAGAGACGAACGTAATGAACGCAAGGTTGCTTCCATCTTTGGAAGTACTTCTTACTTTAGTTAACGCATTCTTCTAACCTTCTCTCGACAGATCAGAATAGCATCTTCACTTCTGCTTTCACAGGTGAAGATGCTGTCTAGCATGCTTTAGCTAAACATTTCTTTAGCACAGATTAAGTTATTTGTTTAATTCATATCAAGCGATTAAGAAAACATCGTGGGGAAAGCAATTAATGGAAGAATGGAAATGGAAAGAAATGTGGAAATGAAAGTGATCATGACATTTAATTATAAAATCAAGCGTCTTATACATGGTTGTGAATGATTTAGAATAAGAAGATGAAATACAATTGATGAATCAGAGTTAGAAACAGATACAGAAGAGTGCCAACGTCTTGACATCGATCTGGATGGAAAGATTACTTGCCGGCATAGATGGAGTGAATGGAAGGATGAGCTTCCCTCTCAGGCTTGCTCAACCGGTAGAGTTAATCTAGGTACAGAGCTTCACAGCGGGGATTTGGAATGATTCGCCCTAAGACTCACCTCTCGGTCTTGTCTCTTTTCTTCCCAGATCTTCTCTGATCAAAACTCAGATCAGCCTCTCTCTCAATAGCCTCGTATCAATTATCTCGTATCAAGTATATCTTTCAATGAATTCTTTGAAGGTATTTATAGATGAAAGCTTTGACTCTCTGACTTGTGGTCCCCACTTTATTATTATGGAAATTTCGAGAATGGTGATATAAATAGTCCTTCTGTTATGCAATCAGTCTGTCGAAAATGCAAAACGGTTAGTTGTACACGTGTCAAAATCCTCCATGATTGCGTTGCACATTTGCATCTTTTAATCGTGTGCCCGCATGCGGTGTTGTTTTTATTACCGCATGTGGTTGAAAATTAGCTCTAGATCGATTGTTGCATGCGCCGTCATTGCATTGATTGTCTATTCATTCTTGAATGATGGGCGCAATGCAACGTATATGCATCAATCTTTTTCTCTTGAGCCATGAACGCATACGGTGATTGGATTTCCTACAAAACAGAATGCTCTTTTCTACCATCGCAATGGTGTTCGTGGGTTTATTGAAGACAATTTATAATTCTTGTATTTCTTGGCTAATTTCCATACAATTGATGCAACTTTCCTCTCTTTTAACCGCAATATCTAAATAAAGTAGTATAAATAACTTGTATTTCTTCAAGTTATCACACCCTCAAATTTAGATATATGCTTGTCCTTAAGCATATCTTCTACTAAGGCAAAAATGCTCAATTCCTATCTCAATTTTTTTTTTTTTTTTTTGCGTCAATTGGTTGCTCCGAATGCTCCACTTAGGCACATTACTTAACAACGCAATTTACTTCTATCCTTACTAATTCCTAACAAAGCCTTACTTTATTCTTCTATACTACAAATTCCTGCTAAAAAATGCTCTTCTAGTTTTAAAAAGAATATTTACCTCTTCTTGTCAAAACAACTTGATGCCTCCGTATGCGGTGGTCAAAATTTGCATCATTTATTAAAGACTATTGATCATGGTTGCACTCTTCGTTTTGGCTTGTTCCCATGGGTGTCATGCGAACATCCAACCACAGTTGTATGCCAATTTCAACTTTAACTCATGAATTTCAGAGGAGTTGTCTCTTGCATTCTTTTATTTTTTCTTTCGTACTTTTCTCTTTTTTCATATTGCGTTGTTCTTGGAAACCCACCTTCATTTTGGCTTGCTCCCACGGGTGTCATGCGAACATCCAACTACGAGCAGGATCCTTTCACAACTAACTCTTATCAGGTTGGGAATGTTTTTGAGGTTTCCCTTGCGCTGACATTCGAGTTTGTATGAAAGTTTATTGATTTTTTTTTTTTTTTTTTTGTGTAATGAAAAATGAACACATTTTTCTTAATTGACCGCATACTCTTGATCTCATCTGCTCAGACCTTCCCACCCCCAAATTTAGAGGTATGCAAGGTCCTCATTGCGTTGTTTGGATAGAATAGACAAACACTTAGAAAAAAATTTCAAAAAGAAGATTTGAGTAAAACTTTGAAAGATAAAAAATAAAGCATTGCTAAGCTACGAATTAACTAACTGTTAGTTAGAAATTATAGAGTATGGGAAATATTTCTAAATGTATGCATATTATACATCATGGCAGCACAATGAATAATGCAAAAAGAAAGATTAAAAACATCGCAAAGTTGACAAAGGATGATAAAGAAAAAGGCACAGGCAAATAGAGAGAATATTTACTCAATTGTATTGAATATTAACTAAGTATACAAATAATTAAAAATTAATGCAATACAAAAATTGTGGCCTATACAAAGAATCAAAGAAGTTCATTAACTTAGAAAAATAATGAATTGAATAAAAATACAGAATGGCCGCAGAAAAAATGTAAAGATTATTGTTGAGGAGCAGGAGGATCTGAAGGGTGCAGTCTCTTCAAATACCAGACGCTGCCTAAAATGCAGAGGCACCATGGGACCATGAAGATATGCTGTTAGAAAATTAAAGTACTCATGGTTGCGCTCTGCAAGCTATCTTTGGTGGCGATCGATTGTATAAATGTTACGCTGAGTATTAATCAACGCTTTTAGTGACGTGGCAGCGTTGCGCTATATATCATCGACTTGCTCCATTACCACATCAAATTTCTGGTTGAAGAAGTCTTGTTGCTGAGCGAAGAGTTATTATTGTTGGGAGAAGAGGGACCACATTTCTGCTAACTCAACAGCTAAGAAGGTGACAGTGGGTGGTGCCTGCAATGTCTCGCCAATAACGTTTTAGGGTTGGGCAGAGGTGCCTTCACCCAAATTATGTGGGTCATCAACATGCGGTGGTGGAAGGGAATGTTGCGGTGATAATGTTGAAGGTGAGGATGGGGCTGTTGGGTATGTGGTTGGAGAATTTGGGGCAAGAAAAAGATTGGTAAAGTGCTCAGGAAGGGAAGAAGAAGAAGGTTGTACGAGAGGGCTCGGAGGGTGAATAATTAAGGGCAAAGTATCCAAGGGTTCTGGATCTTGCATTGTTTCTTCTTGGATTTTCCCCTTTCCCTTATCATCTTTGCGCTGTCTTTTTGGCTTGGGTTCTTGCGGCGTATTCAAATCAATGCTAGGCCTCTTCAAAGGGAGATCAGGGAAACGTGGGGAATCTTTGAGGAGCAACTTGAAAATCGTGACGTTTATCAGGTCGTGAACTTCTGCCATTGGCTCTTCATCAATGCCTACACCTAGTGATAGGCATAAACTTAAAACTGTCCATGGGAAGAAGTGTTGCCCTCTTATGTGCCCCACAAAACCCTTGATTTGTCTTACGATCAACCGGCCTACATTGATTGGAATGTCGCGCGCAATGCAGTATGCGACCATAACTCGATCCCTTGAAATTTTCTTATCATGGGAAGTTGGGATCAGCCACCATTTAACCAAATAAACCCAAAGTTGTGCCTCTGGGAGCAGATTCTTGGACGCCAGGGTCTTGATGCCTTTTAAAGAAACCGACCACTTAGTGCCCGGTTGCGTTAATACTCGCAGCGCATCTTCCATCTGCTCTTGCATGGGATCATCAATGATTTTGTTATAGTTCATTGATGTCCCTTGCACTGAAAGACACCATTTGCCCTTTTATGGTCACCACATCCTTGGTGCCATATAGCCGTCCATGGTAAAAGTCCCTCACTACCTTTGGAATAACAATGGTTGGGCACTAGGAAAATGTGTCCCAACCGTGTTCCACGATCACGCTCGTGATCGGATCTAGTAGTGACGTTGGCTCAGGGAAAAAGCCCATCTCCATCAACAAGTCATCATTCTCTTTCTTTCTCGATGGATGCACCTTTGCCAATGCGAGCTTGCTGCTCTCTTTGACTACTTTGCCCTTTCTCTTGGTCAAAGCAAGGCAGGATTGTTGCCTTTATTTTCTTTCTTGTTCTTTGAGTTGTTCCTCCTTCTCTCGTTCGGCAAGTTCCTTACCCTTCTTCTTAATTAAATGCTGTCTGTTGGCTTCACGCTTCCTTTCCTTCTCTTCTCTCATTCTCCTTTCTTCTTCTACCTTCTTTTTCTTTTCTTCTTCATCCTCTTCTCTTAATTCTCTTTCAAACTCTTCCACAAACTACTCAGAGGCCAACAAAATACATTGTTCCCTTTCGAGTCGCCTTATTTCTTCAAGTCTCGAGATCTCATTATTGCGGCACACTTCCTCATCATGCAGTCTTCTTCTTCTATCACCTTCTGCGATGATAAGTTGTGCCCGTGCCATTTTTTCCTTCTTTTCTTCCTATTCCTTTCTCCTTCTTTCCTCTGCTTCTAATGCGTTGATCAAAATTGAAGGGTCAACGGTAGACCCTTGCGGCACATTCTCCTTGCCACGTCGAATCATGGGGGTGCCTTTTCATTCTTCGCTGTCGTCGGTCGCATCCAATTGCGTTATTTCAAGTTGCGCTGGTTCCCCCCTGTCCACCCTCACGGAGGTGGATTCTCCATCCATCTCTGGGCTTGCAGCCCTCTTCTTCTTTTCTTCTTCCTTCTTCAGGCGCCTTTCTTCACGCCTGCGCTCTTTTCTTTCTTTCATCTCTTTCTTCTTCCTTAGCTTGGCCTTCTCTTCTTCTCCTCCTTCTTTTGTTTATTCTTCTTCTCTTTGCGATGATGGGATGGCTCACCTTCTCCAACCTTCTTTTTCTTCTTTTTCTCCTCTTCTACCTCTGGTTGCTTCTCTGCTGCAACTTTCTCCAACGCAACTCTAATGGGTCCGTCATAGGATTCTACTTGCGTAGTTTCCTCAGGATCCCTTATGACCAAAGTGCTTCTCTTTGTCTCCTCTTCCACCACTTCCTCTACCACTCCACTTCCTCCACCACTGCCACTTCCTCAGTCACCTCCACTGTCACCTCAGTCACCTCCACCATCACCTCCTCTATAGACAGTGGTTGATTTACAACCCCTGCCTCGGGCAGTCCTCCTCCTTCCTCCAAGTTACTCAGAATGTTTCCAAATACCTTCATTGTCATCTCGTCTTTTCTTTTCGCTTTCTATGGAGATTGCTGGAGTTGAGAATGGGGTGATTTCAGTACTTTGCCCCCTTTTGAACTGAAGTAGCCTGATGGCTAATGTTTCCGAATACCTCATTATCATCTCGTCTTTTCTAGGAATAGTGTGAGGTTGAGCAGCAAGACGACGACTAGCAGCAAGGAATGCTGCTTCTTGCATGGAAAGTTGGTCAGTTGAAGGTGTTGAGAGTGAAGCGAAAGGTTGGGAAGTTTGGTTGGCCATGGATGCTGAGGTGAACGAAAGCTGGAAAACGTTAGGGTTTTAGGGAAGAATAAAGCTAGATATGTAGGGGCGCTAGGGTTTCAGATTGCAAATGAGGCAAAGTGTGCTCACAGACGGGGAAAGTCCTTTTTATAGGTTAGGCCTTAGTGGGCCCAACGCTATTGTTGTTGTGGCAGGCCTCGAGACACTCAAAAGGTCCACCGTTTGAACTCCCCTCATTTATGAGGTTTTAGAGTAAACATCCTTTCGTCTGCAGACTCATCATTTCTTTGGAATATGAAACGATTGGACTTCTCAATTTTGCAAAAAGAATTATCTTTAAAGTTTTATTCGAATGGACGCAAGGAAAAGATTAACGCAATGTGTTCACCAATGCAAATGCATCTTCGCAGAGGACAGGCAATAATGAATGCCTCCCCGCAACACAGCCCTTAATTAAATGCATTTCTGGAGGATTGGCTCCACGGTGTTGCTACCAGCGCAACACTACCTCAACATAGTGAATTTTGCTAAGGATGGGCAAAGGACACACACGTGCGCAACACACCCCTCAACGCAATGCATTTGAGTTGGATGAATGCAAAGTGTATCTTGTTGGTTCAAGATGCGTCCATTATCGCCATGCATATTGAATGTGTTTTATTTTATTATTTTTTTTTTCATCAACGCAAGTTGCTATGACTTGCAGTAATAAATTTATTCTCATTACTCAATTATTCACCAATAAAAGAATAACGCATTCATGATGGAAAAGTAGAAAGAATTAAAAACAGTATAAAAATAAATGCAATGACAGTAAATGAAGAATAAATTCATAAAGTCATACAGCAAATTAAATGAAGCAGTAAAGAAAAAGTTAAAAAATTTATAAAGACAGAATTAAAGAAAGCATTTAAACATAGATGTGAGATATGGACCGGAAGATGACTTTCTTTGAATGAGCACAACCCACACCTCTGCAGGCGGTCCAGCTTGCCTGCCCAATGTCCTAGGGACATTGCTCTTTTCCATGAGATCCTGGGGCTTCAGAGTTGCTGGGCAACGTACCAGGTGTTCTGTTTCTAAGCTCAGATGCAAGCTAGCTCACTTGAATCTCTAAGTTTCGAATTGAAGACGCCCGCACTTACATTACTGCGTCATTTTTGTCCATATACTGTTTGAGCAGGGTCTCCAATGAGCTTTCAGAGGTGTTTGAAGATGAGGGTTGCTGATTATGCGATGGCCTTGGTTGCCCTGATTCGAGTTATGCTGAAAAGGAGGAGGGTTCCCTCGACTACCACTTTGATGGTTGCTTGGCCCCCCTTGGTTAGGATTCCCTCCCCAATTGAAGGGGCTTTTTTGGATGGCGCATACTTGTTGAATATTCGATGGGCACATTTCTGCTACATGAGCCCCTCCACAATTAACGCAACATATTGCGGCCACTTGAGCCGGTGCAGCAGGTTGCGCTGATTGTTGAGGGATGGCTCCTTGATTGATTGCCATCGATTGGAGTATTGAGGTCACTGCGGCCATCTGAGCGGCCAAACTTGTCATTGTCTCCGTAGGGACAATGGCAGTGTCATTCTTTCTTCTCTCAGAGCCTTTGCCTCCATTACCATCATCAATCTAGTCATCCATGTTCCGCAATATGCGGTCAAGGATGACCTTGGCCTCAGTATACCTCCTGCCGCGAAGGCATCAACAATAGCCTGCGTTGATCTGCTCAGGCCATTGTAAAATGTCTCCATCAAAATGCAATCAGGTATCTCGATATGCGGGCAGTTCTTTACCAATCTTCGAAATCTCACCTAGGCGTTGTTCAGGGTCTCATTGTCCATTTGTTCAAAGTTCAGCACATCCTTTCGTCACCTTGCGTTGACGACTGGTGGGAAGAACTTCTTCATGAATTGCTTCACCAGCTGATCCCATGATGTAATCTCGTTCAGTTCCAGTGAGTGAGCCCATCTCTTGGCTTCGTCCCTCAAGGTGTAAGGGAATAAATACAGTCTAATACCTTTAGGGGTAACGCCAGGTAATGAGAAGTTGGCGCACATTTCGACAAAACTAGTCAGGTGGGCAACTTCACCTTATAGACCCCCAAATTGCCCTGTGTTCTGGATCATTTGAAGCATGATCGGTTTTATTTCGAACCTTGCGTTTTCCTCTACCATAGGCCTCGAAATCCTAGGAGAAAAATCGTACAGGTTGGGCACCGCGTAGTTCCTCATGGGAATGTTGGGGTCAACAACAAGGAACATTGGATCTTGCACTGGCCATACTGCCCCTTGATTTCCTACGGGAGCCGCAATATCATTATTATCTACCATATCAGGTGCTCTCTTTTTCCTTGCTCGATTCTGGCATGCCCGTGCGTGAAAGGTACGCTCGATCTCTGGGTCAGCTACGAATTCTAATTCGGTATCAGTACTATAAACTATTAGACTGCTCTTCGCGTTGAATAGCCAATACAAAGAGATCTGTCCTGCAAAATACTGCAAACATT
Organism: Benincasa hispida; assembly: GCF_027475165.1. Taxonomy (NCBI): domain Eukaryota; kingdom Viridiplantae; phylum Streptophyta; class Magnoliopsida; order Cucurbitales; family Cucurbitaceae; genus Benincasa; species Benincasa hispida. Next base: position 1,502,932 of record NW_028326240.1, on the reverse strand, counting down.
TTCAAATAATAACCGTTAACCAATCTCCAGCAACGGCGCCATAAACTTGTAATGCATAAGACATAATTTTACTCTAAGCTTGATGACATAAAATGCGATGATGCCATAAACTTGTTGACATGTATGAATATGAATGAATAAAATTTATCTTCTTATGTCATACAACGCATGGATGATTGCGATGATATGCGATACTACTTCTAGATGTATTCATTATTAATGCATGTTCTATTGGTATGTTGTGCGTTGTCATAAGTTTCCTCGCATTGGAACCAAGTATAATTCCACCGCAAGTTTCTCAGTGTGATCCGAGGTCAAACACAGGGATTTTTTTAGGTTAATTGCGTTATATTTGTGATATATGCGACCGAGGGTTTTTCACATTAATAAAAGTGTGGTTTGTACATGCGATAAAATAAATTGTGCAGTAAAGTAAAGATAAGCGATAAAAAAAATGCGATAATAAAGTAAATTGCGATAAAAGTAAAGTGTGATAAAATAAACCTAAGCTTTGATGATACAAGATACAGGTTACATGATACAAGATACTGAGGTTGAGACTAATTGTGAAGATTATACAAAGATCGTGTTATGCGGTGGCAAGGCTTATGTGTGAAACAAAAAGAGAAAGGATAATTAATATAAACAGCGCAAGTATCTTAATTGCATTAAAGATATAAGTACGGTTTAGCTTATCCTTGGCGTACACCTCTTAGTGATCGACTGTGTTTCCCACATCTCTGTGGTGAAATAGGGATGAACGTAGTGAACTCAAGGTTGCTTCCATCTCTGGAAGTACTTATTGCTTTAGTTAACGCATTCTTCTAACCTTCTCTCGACAGATTAGAATGACATCTTCACTTCTGCTCTCATAGGTGAAGATGCCGTCTAGTATGCTTTAGCTAAACATCTTTATTTCTTTAGCACAGATTAAGTTATTTGTTTAATTCATATTAATATCCAAGGGATTAAGAAAACATCGTTGAGAAAGCGATTAATGGAGGAATGGAAATAGAAAGGAATGTGGAAATGAAAGTGATCATGACATTTAATTATAAAATCAAGCGTCTGATACATGGTTGTGAATGATTTAGACTAAGAAGATGAAATACAATTGATGAATAAGAGTTAGAAACAGATACAGAAGAGTGCCAACGTCTTGACACTGATCTGGATGGAGAGATTGCTTGCCGGCGTAGATGGAGTGAATAAAAGGATGAGCTTCCCTCTCAGGCTTGCTCAACCGGTAGAGTTGATCTAGGTACAGAGCTTCACAGTGGGGATTTGGAATGATTCGATCTGAGACTCACCTTTCAGCCTTGTCTCTTTTCTTCACAGATCTTCTCCGATCAACACTCAGATCAGCCTCTCTCTCAATAGTCTCGTATCAATTATCCCATATCAAGTATATCTTGTAGTGAATTCCTTGAAGGTATTTATAGATGAAAGCTTTGACTCTCTGACTTGTGGTCCCTACTTTATTGTTATGGAAATTTCGAGAATGGTGGAATAAATATTCCTTCTGTTATGCAATCAGTTTGTCGAAAATGCACAATGGTTAGTTGTACACGTGTCAAAATCCTTCGTGATTGCATTACGCATTTGAATCTTTCGATCATGTGCCCATGTGTGGTGTTGTTTTTATTACCGCATGCTGTTGAAGTTTAACTCTGGATCAATTGTCGCATGCACCGTCATTGTGTTGATTGTCTATTCATTCCTGAATGATGAGCCATGAACGCATACAGTAACTTTCCTCTCTTTTAACCGCAATATCTAAATAAAGTAGTATAAATAACTTGTATTTCTTCAAGTTATCAACAAACGCCTTCCGAATGGAGGTCACTCTCAGGGAGACATGAAGCCGAGCATTAATCTCACGGTGTGAACTTTTAGGGATGTGAGAGCTAAGAACAACATATTGTATAATTTATTAATCTCCCACTAAAGTGTTTTAATTGTTTTTAGGTAAATATTTACTTAAGGTATATTCCAGCTAATAAAAAAACCTAAGTCTAGGTGATTTTCCAAGTATAACGTTTATATTTGGATTTAACCGACGAGGTCTAGATGATTAACAAATTTTAAAACCTCACATCGCTCACACATGCTCATAACACTAGGTTAACAACGCTCAATAATTTGACTATAATCCCTAGGTAGGAGGTGTTCTATAAACTGTCAGCTTAAGTACCTCCTGCCTTAGACAGAATTATAGATCAGTTGAATTTTTAACCAAAGTTTTACTAGATAACGACCTATTTTAACTATTAAAACAAATTGTTATTTATAAACCCTAGGTAAGCATGCGTTTTATCTTTGTTATAGATTTTAAATGTCTAATTCATTTTATAACACTTTATAGAAAATAGACATAGTTCTAATCCATAACATATAGCAAGAATTTCAACATTTAATATAACACTTTATATTAAACATGAAACCCTAACACATGCACACTATATATTATAACCATTTATAACATACTTTCAATGCATGCTACATGCTTCCTATGGTGGGACTTTAAATCTACATGACCTACTATATGAACATACAAGATTTATTTAATTATAATAAAACTTCATAATACATAAATAATAAAATATACACAGATATGGACCAGTTTTGACATCCTAAGGAAGCAAAGAGACTAAATTATTACAATAATATTAAAAAAATAGCTTCAAATAGCATCTAGATCGTACGAACTGACCCGAACCAGACCCAAACCACCCGAACTTGACCTCAAAGGCTCCAAAAATGGTTGAACCAACCAAAATCCGGTTGAATTGGACCTCCAAGACCCGAACCAACCAAACCGGCTCACTTAAACCACCGATGGGGTTGCACACACACATTATGGGCTGTGATGAACAACATTGCAACGCCACGAGCTATCTGGAGAACAACGTTGCGATGCTCTACAGGCAACATTGCGATGCTGTATTGCGGTAGCTTCAAACCTTGTTTTGTGCAGCTGACCTTTCTCGTTTCTTTCTTCAATTACAACCTAATTGCAACTGTATTGACTCTAACAAATTTATAGACACTTAATCACACATTAAGGCCCATAAACAAAAGAGTCAATTTCAACAATTAACACTGAACTGAAGAGAAATTTAATGCCAAAACTGAATATATCCATATCAGTTTACATTTTCATACAACCTATGAAAATTACCCACCAAGCTGAAATTAACAAATTGAGTGCTTAAATCATGATGTGATACCAATTGATAGAGTTAACAAGCAAGAGGCAGAAGCAATTATGATCTTAAATTGGGTGGTGAAACCCAAAATGAGTTAAATTTTAGGAAATTTTAAAGAATTGGAGAGTTATCATGTCAAGAAGATGAAGAACTCTTCTTCATAAAAAAAAAAAAAAACAGATTGCGTGTCTTCTTAATCTCAGCAAAATGACTCCATTTAGTTAAGTAATAGCATGAATCTTCATTTAATGGGAAATTGACACCAAATCCCAATTAAGAAAGTGGAAAATTTGGTCTTTAATAGTTGGATTTAGGTGTCTAAAGTTGGAAAATCCCATTAAGTGTAGTTTTCCATTTTTAATGAGAATTTGAAATCAAATTTTCAAAAATGGAAAATAATTTTATATAATATTAATTTAATAATTAAAATTCTTTAATTTTACATAAAGTTAATTCTATAATTAATTTTAAGTAAAATTATTTTTAAATAATTGATTAAAGAATAATTTAATATCAAATATGAAATTAACTAAACACCAATTTTCTCATCATGAATCCTTATTCATGTAACAAATATTTAAATCATATTTAAATATTTTTTAATTCTCTAATTTCGTTTAATTCGATAATTAAATATTCAATTATACCACATATAATTAAAAATTCCCTAAATTCGAATTTGAAAATTTCAAATTTTCTCAGCACATTATTCTAAGGTTTAGTTCGTTTATGAGCTAGTAAGGGAACCTAATGAACCTGCAGATCATGGGCCCAAACGATCCGAGATTAATTGGTCAAACTCTTTAAACCGAATTAATCAATATTTGTTATCTACCGGGTCACCCACTAAAGACCAGCAGTTGTACTCCCCTCACTGTAGATATATTTCTGTCCACTTGATTTAACTATAATCATTAAGTCAACCCTTCATAGGTTGTTCGTAATAACGGCTAGGTCAAAAGCTATTTTACCTCCAAGATTACATCTTGCTCCTTAAGTCCCACTGATCCTCTAATGAACAATTGGTTTGTTCTCCAATTTTCAAACTGAGTCCCTCTCGGGCTAATGGGAGGGTGAGACTGTAAGATCCTAACACTAAATCTAAAGTAGGAGGTTAAATGTAGAGAAGAAAAATCCTAAATAATAATAAGGAAAACAATATAACTCTAATTAAATCCTTTTCTTAACCCACTTTATACTATTTAATTCCTTTACTTTTTCAAAAAAATAATTAATTTCTGCCATAACTTTTCAAATTGAATAATTTTTTAATAATTTCCACGACAACACTTAAATCCTCGCACTTATACTTTAAATTCAAAATTCCAAACATGCCCTTCAACTAAGGACAATTACTGAAAAAGGAAAAGTTATACATTATTAATAAATAAATAAAAAGGTGTGGGATGTTACACGATGGGATGCATTATTATTTTTCTATTATGTGCTAGCACTGCTCCCATCACATATCCGCTCGCATCACACATTACTTCAAAGGGAAGTGTGTAATCTGGTGTGATCAATACGGGTGAACGCGTTTTGTATGTATGATATTCAATGCTCATGATGATGTGATACAACTACTATTTATGCGTTAATTAGAGATGCTCAAGTAGTATGACTTGTGTTGTCACAAGTTTCCTTACGATGGAACCAAGTGTAATTCCACCGCAAGTTTCTCGGTGTGATCCGAGGTCGAACACGAGGAAGTGGTGCTGTTTATTGCGGTATGTTCATGGTATATGTGATCGGGTTTTTCAATTCTTTATAAAAGTGTGTACAGTATGTAAATTATAGTAAAATAAAGGAAAGCAGTAGAATGCGATAAAACATGGAAGTATAATAAACCTAAACTAGATGTTACAAGATACAGGCATTATATGTAAGATACTAGGATTAAGGCTGGCTGTGAAGATTGTGCAAAGATGTGGGATGCGACGATAAGTCTTGTGAATAGATTAGAAAGAGAAAGATAAGTATTACAAACAACGCAAGTTCTTAATTGAATTGAAGGTATAAATATCGTTCCACTCTTTTCTTGGCGTACACCTCTCAGTGATCGGCCGCGTTTCCATGTCTGTGGTGAAATAGAGTTTAACGTAATGAACACAAGGTTGCTTCCATGTCTGGAACTACTACTCACTTTAGTTAACGCACTCTTCTGACCTTTTCTCGATAGATTAGAATGACATCTTCACTTCTGCTCTCACAGGTGAAGATGTCGTCTAGCATGCTTTAGCTAAACGTATTTTATAACTTTAGAACATATTAAGTTCTTGGTGATTCATATTGCTTATCAAGGGACTAAGAAAACATCATGAAGAAAGTGACTAATGGGTGAACGAAAACAGACAAAGAATGGTAAAACGAAATCTATCAAAACATTCAATATTTCTACTAAGTGTTTGATACATGATGTGTGAATGAAGAGATAAAGAAACTATGGAATACAATGAAAGAGAGATAGAACAGATACAATCCGGTGACAATGTCTTGGCACAGATTCGATGGAGATCTGTTTGCCGGATAGGATGGTTTCGATGGTAGAAAGAGCTTTACTCTCAGGCTTACTCCACCGGTAGCAGGGGTCTCTACACAGAGCTTTGATCGGGTATACAGCTGGTCGGATATAAGATTTACCTCTCGGCCTTATCTCTTTCTCTTCTCATATTTCTTCTTTTCAGCCCTCAGCTCAGCCTTTTTCTCTCTAAAATCTTATAGCACTTAGCCCAGTATCAAATAACATATTTTTCTCTGAAATCGCTGGGGTATTTATAGGAGCAGATCCTTTGACTCCGGCCTTTACACTGCTCAACTGCATCTTTCGATCATGGGTTCACATGTGGTATTTGGTTTTATTACCACATGCGGTCGAAGCATAACTCTGGACCGACTATCGTATTGCGCTATTACTTCAGTAATCGCCTCTTCATGGTTGATCGACGGGCACAATGTGACAGAGATGCATTGATTAGTTTCTCATAAGCCTTGAGCACAAACGGTGACTTGGTCTCCTGCAAAATAGAGTAAATTTTGGCTTGTCCTCCATCTTTTTGGTGTTAGTGGGTGTAATTGGAAACATTTATAATTATTGTCATACTAGGTTAATTTTCATACAATTGGCGCATAATCACTAACTTTTGGCTGCAATATCTAGATAAGATGGCATAAATAACTTGTATTTCTACAAGTTATAACACCCCAAAATTTAGATATATGCTTGTCCTCAAGCATATCTTCTACTAAGGCAATCATGCTCCATTCCTATCCTATATTTCTACGATGATTGGTTGCTTCGAATGTTACACTTAGGCACATTACCTGACATCGCACTTTCCTTCTATCCTTGCTAATTCTTAGCAAGCCTTACTTTATGCTTCTATGTAACAAAATTCTGTTCAAAGACACTTTTCGAGTTTTCAAAATAGAATGCTTATCCCTTCTTTATCAAAACAACTTGATGTATCTATATGCGGTGAGCAAAACTTTGCGTCATTTATTCACTTAGAGACAGTTGGTCATGGTTACACTCTTCGTTTTGGCTTGTCCCCACGGGTGTCATACGAACATCCAACTACGGTAGTGTGCCAGTTATAACTTTAACTCATGATAATAAGAGGAGTTGTCCCTTGCCTTCTTTTTCCCTTTTCGACTTATACTACGTTGTTCTTGGAGACCCACCTTCGTTTTGGCTTGTTCCTACGAGTGTCATACGAACATCTAACTACGAGCAGGTTCCTTTCATAACTAAACTCTTATCAGGTTGGGAACAATTTTGAAATTTTCCCTTGCCCTAACATTGGAGTTTTGCATAAAAATTTAGTTTTGTTTTTTTTTTAAATGGAAATAGATGCATTTTCTGAAATACTACATACTTCTGAGTTCATCTGCTCAGACCTTCCCCACCCCCAAATTTAAAGATGAGCAAGGTCCTCATTTCGTTGTTTGAATAGACTAGACAAAGACTTAGAAGAAAATTTCAAAAAGAAGGTTTGAGAATGACTTTGAAAGATAAAAGGTAAAGTACTGCTAAAGTAAGAGTTAACTAAGTGTTAGTCAGAATTTACTAATTATAGGAAATGTTTCTAAGTGTAACACATAATACATCATAGCAACACAATGAAGATTGTAAAAATACAAGAGTACAAATATAGCAAAGATTAACAAAGGAAGATAAAGAAAGAGGCACAGGCAAAGAGTAGAGTGAAATATGTACTTTGATTGTATTGACTATTAACAAAGTACGCGAATATACTACAAATGGTCACATTACAAACAAAATTTTCTCATGCCTGTACAAGAGTCAGAGAATTTAGTGAAGTTACAAAAAAAATAATAAAAGAATTGAATACGATGAAGTACTATTCGCTTTAGTTAACGCACTCTTCTGACCTTTTCTCGATAGATCAGAATGAAATCTTCACTTCTGCTCTCACAGTGAAGATGTCGTCTAGCATGCTTTAGCTAAACGTATTTTATAACTTTAATACATATTAAGTTCTTGGTGATTCATATTGCTCATCAAGGGATTAAGGAAACATCATGAAGAAAGTGACTAATGGGTGAATGGAAACAGACAGAGAATGGTAAACGAAATCTATCATTCAATATTTCTACTAAGTGTTTGATACATGATGTGTGAATGAAGAGATAAAGAAAATATGAAATATAATGAAAGAGTGATAGAACAGATACAATCCAGTGCCAATATCTTGGCACAGATTCGATGGAGATCTGCTTGCCGGATAGGATGGTTTCGATGGTAGGAAGAGCTTCCCTCTCAGGCTTGCTCCATCGGTAGCAAGGGTCTCTGCACAGAGCATCGATCAGGTATACAGTTGGTCAGATCTGAGATTTACCTCTCGGCCTTATCTCTTTCTCTTCCCAGATTTCTTCTTTTTAGCTCTCAGCTCAACCTTTTTCTCTCTAAAATCTTACAGCACTTAGCCCAGTATCAAATAGCATATTTTTCTCTGAAATCGTTGGGGTATTTATAGGAGCAGATCCTTTGACTCTGGCGTTCTAGTCCCCACTTTTTTTATGGAAATTTCGAAGATGGAGGGATATTATTCCTTCTATTATGCAATCGGACTGTCAAATCTGCACAACGGTTAGTTGTACACGTGTCTCAATCCTCCATCTTTACGTTGCTCAGCTGCATCTTTCGATCATGGGTTCACATGCGGTGTTTGTTTTTATTGCCACATGCGATCAATGCATAACTCTGGACCGACTATCATATTACGCCGTTACTTCGGTAATCATCTCTTCATGGTTAATCGACGGGCGCAATGTGACAGAGATGCGTTGATTAGTTTCTCATGAGCCTTGAGCGCAAGCGGTGACTTAGTCTCCTGCAAAACAAAGTAAAGTTTGGCTTGTCCTCCATCTTTTTGGCGTTAATGGGTGTAATTGCAAACATTTATAATTATTTTCATACTAGGTTAATTTTCATACAATTGGTGCATAATTACTAACTTTTGGCTGCAATATCTGGATAAGGTGGAATAAATAACTTGTATTTCTATAAGTTATCACAGTCGTCAGTGCGTTCTTTAAAATCATGAATGCGTTGTGGCAATTATCATCAAAGTCAAATTTCCTATCAACTTCTAACAACGCACTTAGTGGTCGTGCTATTTTTCAGAAATCCTTGACAAAATGTCTATAAAATCCGGCATGCCCCAAGAAACCTTACAGCCTTTACACTTGTTGGAGGTGGGAGCTTTTCAATTGCTTCAATTTTTTTCTTGTCCACCTCCAACCCGTCCTGAGATACCTTATCCCCAACACAATGCCCTCCTTCACCATAAAATGGTATTTCTTTCAGTTAAGTACGAGGTTCATCTCCTCACATCTTTTCAATATCTTTTCCAAGTTGGCAAGACAGACTTCGTATGTGTGCCTATATTGAGAGAAGTCGTCCATGAATATTTCAACAGAGTCTTTCAGATATTCTGAAAAGATGGCCATCATGCACCTTTGGAAAGTGTTCGGCGCATTGCAGAGGCCGAATGGCATGCGGCGAAAAGCAAAATTTCCATATGGGCAGGTCAATGTGGTATTTTCCTGATCTTCGGGAGCAATCATGATCTGATTATAACCGGCATACCCATCAGAAAAGCAGTAGAAGTCATTTTCGGCTAGCCGATCCATCATTTGGTCAATGAAAGGTAAAGGAAAATGATCTTTCTTTATTGCCGCATTCAGCTTGCAGTAGTCCATGCAAATACGCCATCCGGTGATAGCCCTTCGTGGTTTCAGCTCGTTATTTGTGTTGGGGACTACCGTCATCCCACCTTTTTTCGGCATGCACGGGGCTGACCCACGTGCTGTCTGCTATCGGATAGATTATGCTCGTGTCTAACCACTTGATTATCTCCTTCTTTACGACCTCTTTCATCACAGGGTTGAGTCTGCACTGATGTTCGATTGATCCCTTGTGGTTTTCTTTGAGATGAATTTGATGCATAAGTATGCGGGGCTAATTCCTCGAATGTCTGCGAGCATCAAGCCAATCGCTCTCACATATTTTCTCAGAATGCTCAGCAGCGCATTCTCTTGGTCTTCATTAAGTTAGAGGAAATGAATACCAGGAGCTTTTCATTCTGCCCCAAAAACGCATACTTTAGATGGTTGGGCAGGGTCTTCAGCTCTATTGTTGGTGGTTGTTTTAAGGACGGTTTCATTGTTTTTCTTTCTTCATTTACTGTTGGCTCTTCTTCTTGGGTTGTGATCATCTCATCTTCCTTGATTGTTTTTTCTATGATCGCATTACATGTGACAATGGATGCGCTCACATCCTCATCTTCACTTTTGTCTTCAGGTTTCTCTTCTTCATTCAAACTCTGGTCGTCGTCAGATTCAATTAGGTCTTATTCATCAGGATACTTCATGGCACGGATGATGTCGAACTTGAGCTTCTGTCCATTCACGCTCAAGGTGATCTCTCCTTTGTGCACATCAATTTCGGCACGACCTGTTGATAAAAATGGTCACCCCAGGATGATGGGCACATCCTTGTCTGCTTCGTAGTCTAAGATGATGAAGTCGACTGGTAATATAAATTTGTTGATTGTGACTAGCACGTCCTTCACCTTCTCCTCTAGTTGGAGAGTCACAGTCGTGGGTGCAAGTTGCCCCACATTCAGCTGCTTAAAAATCGACAGAGCCATCAAGTTGATGCTAGCTCCAAGATCACACAATGTTTGCCCAATGTACAATCCTCCAATGGAACAAAGTATAGTAAAACTCCCAGGATTGCGCATCTTTGGTGGGATTATAGATTTGGAACTTTATGTCAAAGCCACCATGGAAAACTTACCAGTGCCTCTCTTCTTGGTCACCATATCCTTGAGAAACTTTGCATATGCGAGCATCTCCTCAATCGCTTCAGTGAACGGAATATTCATATGCAATTGTTTTAACATAGTCATAAAGTGTTGGTACTGTACCTGGTCATTCTTCTTCTTTTGAGTCTCTGTGGGAAAGGTGGCAACTGTACTCTCACAGTCCCCTATTCTCTTGGCTCTGAGGTGAACGCAATTTCTGGCTCTATCGCTTCTTTTTCTCATTCTTCTTCTTGAGTCACTGCAATCTCAGGTTCCAGCGCAATTGGTGCAATCTGGCTAGGCTCATTCTTCTCCCCTACCATAGTCTTTTCACTCTGCAATGTCACGACTTGACATTGCTCTTTACTCGTTCCCCCTGGGTTGCGTGGGAGTTTTGTTGAACTCGGCAGGGCCCCTTGCGTTCTGTTCTTGAGTTCACTCGCAATCTGGCTCATCTGTAGTTTCAGGTTGCGAATAGACATCTCCTGGTATTGAAGCACAATTTCGTTCTTCTCGATATATTGCTTCAACAAACTTTCCAAGGAGGAATATTGTAGTAGTTGCGAACTACTGGCTTGACTACTCGTCTGACCGTTATTTCGCTGGAAAAATCCAGGTGGCCCTTCTTGTTGGGCCACTGATTGAAAATTTTGCTGCTAATTTTTTCATGCAAAGTTGAGGTGGTTTCTCCACCCAAATTTGTACGTGTTCGAGAATGGATTATTCTTCACAAAATAAATAGACTGTGGATTTTGTGGGCATTCCTCCATCGCGTGTCCTTCACTGCAAGTCGCACACCTTGCGGCAGTCTGATTGATTGCGTTCACTTGCCCACTATGCAGTGTTGGGCTTTTGATTATGATTCCCTGTATTAAGTTCATCATTGTAGTCATTTGACTCTGAAGTGATGCGATAGCACCATTGTTTGCGTCATTATCCTTTATTCTCAATCTCTGATCGCTCTATCTCTAGTCCTCGTGATTTTTAGAGATGCAATCCAGGATGTTCTTAGCCTCATCATACGTTTTGTCTAGCAGACCACCAACGGCTAACACATTGGCAGCGGTCTGCGAAACGGGATTTAATCCATGATAAAAGATCTCCATTTGCAAGGAGTCTGGTAATCCGTTGTGTGGACAGTCTCTTACCAGCCTCTTAAACCTCGCCCAAGCATCGCTGAGCGATTCGTCCATGTCCTATTCAAAATTGGTTATTAATTTCCTTTTCCTGGCGTTCTCAGTGGGTGGGAAATATTTCTTCATAAACTTCTCTACGACTTGTTCCCATGAAGTAATCTCCCTCGGTTCGAGAGAATATGCCCATTTTCGAGCCTGATCACATAGGGAAAATGGAAACAAAGTTAGTCAAACTTCTTCGATAGAGATATTCCGGAGGTGGGCGTGCAGGTCCTCGCCACATCGTCCTCCAAATTGTCCAGCAGTCTAGATCATCTGCAACATCACCAGTATCATCCCAATTGGGATCCGTCAAGGGCAGGCCTCATGATTCCTAGAGAGAAATTGTAGAGGTTTGGCGATGCATAGTCTCGAATGGGCCTATTGCCATCGTTTTCTAGTAGGATTGGATTCGCCATGACATTGTTTTCGTTTGGTCCTCCATTTCCAGGCTGCTCTGCCATATCGTCTTTATCTGGTTGTTGTTGTTGGTGGCAATCTATCAATCTTTGTCAGAACGTCCTCTCAATCTCTGGGTCGTAATTCACCAGAGATTGAGAGCTGCAAAGAAATCAGAAAAATTACCGTTAGCACACTGAATTGCCGAAGTCCCCAGCAACGGTGCCAAAAACTTGATGCGTTATTTTTTGTGATGAAATAATGGAATGAAATGTGGTGATGGAAATGCATTAAGCAACAAGTTTTCTCACTAAAATCTAGGTATAAATACTACCGAGTTTCCTGGCAAGTCCAGGGTAGAACTCAGGGACTAGGGAAAACGGTATACGGTGATAATTTTTAAGAAGACTTTGCAGTAACCATTAAATCAAAACGTTGTTTGGGTTGTTGTTTGCGGTATAAAAAGTATGTGGCAGATTTGAGAAAAGATTGATTATGCAGTAGATACACTGAGTATGGGGATGAATGGTTTGAGAAGGACTTTAGCTTGCTTTTTCCGGGAATGCGTCAAACTATGCAACCATGCTACACTCATGCGATAGCAAATCATTTTCCAATGCAAATGCGATAATGTTCATAGAGCTTATTCCTAAGTCTCTACTTTTTGCCTATGTGATGATGCAAGATGCACACAAAGACAAGGTGGCCACACACAATCATAACCTATCTCTAGGATGCATGTGATTTGTTAATAGCAAACAGTGCTTATTTATAAACTTCTATCTCTTGATTATGCGTTCTAATCTGACTCTCCCGAGCCTAGATTCTAACCCAACTTTTCTAAGCCTAGATTCTGTTCTTAGACTACCCTCCCAAGTATCTCTAATGGACGAATGATGCATACATAATACAAGATAATCGCATCGAATGAAGATCCCCAGTTATGCTAGCTAAGTGCTTCTTAACCCATTCGATAGATTTAGCTACTCCTGCGTAATAAACAGAGAGTGAACAGATATAAAGAAGTAGATTCCATTTCTATAGATAAGTTTAAGTACAAAATGAAAATTGAAGATAAGGATAGAGAGCCTGGTAGCAATCCCTTACTTCCCAAGGCTTTTACACTGTTAACTCTATTCTGTTCAAAAGATATTCCTGCTTCCTCAAGAGTTAGCCCTCTCTCTAATCTCGACACTTCCAAAACTCTTCCCAAGTTCACCGGAACAATCTCTCGGCACAATCTCACTTCTCTCGCTTCCTCCTTCTAATAACAAGGAAAACTAAGAACAAGGCTACTTCTAACTACGGAGAAAATTATCTAACTATCAAACTCGACGAACCCCTTCACTGAAGGTTGCCTTCGATATTTATAGAGCTTCAGGGTGAAGGGCTTCTTCTCTATTATGATTGCACTGATGGGATGACATTAATTCTCTGTCTGATTTTCCGAATATTTTTCACTGAAAAGTTGAGTGTACTTACTACAGTAGTTCGTTAGCCACTTGTCAACTTAATTTGGACTCGATCATCATCGGCTTTCTATCCCATCGTGATTTCTTATGCTTTTCACCTAGATGTGCCCACTAAGTTGCGGTGGCTCTATGCGGCAATCCTTCTTGAGCAGATATTTGCGAGCACAAATCACTGTAAAGCCTTGCGGTAATGCTGCGCTCGACCATTGCTTTCTTATGATCGCATTTTTTGCCTTGCATTAACGCATATTCTGTACAAAAATACAAAAGTTAATTGTTTTCATGTGATGAATGCATGCAACCACAATGTTATGAACTTATTGCTTTTTGGACGCAATCTTATATATTTTATCAACGCAAACCTGCATTGTTTAATAACTTAGTACTGTAATAACGTGCATTTCTGTCCATTATCACCAGCTGCCTTGTCGACCCGACCCGCACGTGTGCCCGCTTCGTGACCTGACTCGCGCCCGACGACCCATGTATCCTTTGAGTTGACTTCATGTGCGCGCGTTG
>NW_028326240.1:1473248-1488327 GCF_027475165.1 Benincasa hispida | reverse complement strand
TTAAAATTAATTTCACCTAGACTTATATTAATATTTATATCTAATATGATTAGAAGTAAGATAAATCTTTTAATTTCCTTTTAGTAGGATTAAATTGGAGTAAATAAAAGATTAAATTTGTACATAATTGTCTATAAGGGACCTTTGTCTAAAGGAAGTTTTGTCTAAGGTTGAGGTATTTAAGCTGACGAAAACGGAACACCTCTACCTGAGAACCGACTTGGAAGGTGAATTAAACAATAATATTATAAGCATGCAATGAATGATTTAGGTTTATTAAAGTGTTTAATAAACAAGAATCAACATTGTTAAACTATCCAATATAATTGTTATATTAGGCCAAATTAACAATTCACTTAGATAAATTTATTAGCCTAATTTACCTAAGTTATGAACCCTCATTTGTAAAATCTCAGTGGGAGAAAAATGATGTATATGATACTTTAATTTCTTTTTCACGTTTATCCCTAAATAGTTCACACTGTGAGATTATGCTCGGCCTCGAGACACCTTTGCTTGTGTCCTCCTATAGATGGTCTTTGCATAGGTCAATATCAAGGTGAATGGAGAGAGTGTTTATAGTAAGTGTGAGAGGGAAGTGTGAAGGTCTTCTTCATTGGTTTGAAGTAAAATTTCATACTTGGCCTCAAGACACCTTTGCTTGTGTCTCCTAGGGATGGTGTTTGCATGAAATTTTACTCAAACTCTATAAATGGATAGGATTACTTTAATTTTTGTCCCAATCGGTTTTTCCCTACGATTGGCTCATTGGGGCAGAACTCTAGAATCTAAAATGAAAGGTTACACTTATAAGAAATTATTAAGTAAGTTAATAGTTTCTTGACTAAAATATGGTAACTAGATGTTATAGGAATAAAAAGTTATTATGGTATAACATTTTGTTGAGAATGTCTCAATCCAGTGAAGGAATGAGTGACTGGCCTACGATGGCTTTTATTCTGACTCACTAGAGTATCATAGCAATAGAAATTTTGCATTTATATGAATGAGATTCATATTTAAATTCATGGATTCATCTTAAAATTTCTTTGCTGAATTAGAATGAATAATAGATTGCATATAATCCGTTTAACCATAATTTATGTAAGTCAAAGATTTTGATGAATATATTATATTGAAATTTTTATCACACATAATAGCAACGTAATTTTGTTTTTAAATTTGAAAAAATGTTCTCAAAAGAATTGTTGCCATTTCTTGAAGTGTTGATGAATAAACTTTGCAACGATAACTTATTGTAATTATCTACATAACATATGATGTATCTAGATAAAAACATGACAAAACATTTTGTATGTTGGAGTCATGGGAAGCTAAATGATCTACAAAGTTAAGTATCATCGGGGATCTAAGAAAATTATAATGACTAGAGCTAATGAGAAAAAAGTTTCCTAATTCGTTTGGGATGTCAGTTGTTGAGGTATTTTGGAAACATCTAAAAAGGAAGAAAATGAGAATAAGTAAATCTAATTTACTAAGTTCATCGTGGAGAACACAAATTCATACCTTGATAGCTGAATAATGCTTCACTATTAGAATTTTTCTTCATTACAATTAGATTGTAAATCATGGAAAATACTTATATAAGTGGAATAGTTCTACTAGTTGGCAACATGATGTTCATCTCAGTTAAAGTAGTGGGAGACATTAAATGTTATTTAATTTTGCTGAATATGATTCTTTTATCACCATAAGAGAAATTCCACTTCTTCAAGCTTTATTACTAAATATTTCATAGTGTATGAATAGTTAGTGATAAGACATGTTTTTTCAAAAGTCGTTTTTTAAAACAATTTTAGCTTTAATTAAATGCATTTTTGTGCATTAAAATGTAATGATGTTTATTTATGCTGAATATGGTGCTTTTTTCACCTTGAGAGACATTCAATTTCTCTAAAGAAAATTACTAAAATATTTCATAACGTATGAATAGTTTTGGTAATTAACATGTATTCAAAAGTTGTTTTGCAAATATGTTCAACATTAAATATATACATTTTTGTGTGTTAAAGGTTAACACATTTACTACTCAATTGTGAGAGTGTAAGGATTAATGAATCTAGAAATAAAGACAAATTTTACTCTTGAAGGATACATGACTTTGATTTTTAGAAATGATAGTTACAGGTAATTTTCTAAGAGTTAGAGTTAAATTATCATTACCTGTCAAAAGTCTTGCTTCTCATGCAAGTGTGTCATTAAATCTTATTAGATAAGGTTATCTAGCCAATGTTCGACTTTCTTTCTTTGACCTAAGTGGTCCTATATTAGAAAGCATAAGTATGATTTCATAGATAATCCATTAATATGATTGATGAGTATTTATGAATAAATGTATCCTATTCCAATTCAACTCATGTCTTATTTTCTTCAAAATGTTCAAAAGAAATTAGACTAAAGTTTAAATCACTTAGGAAAACGTACTGTGACATTATGATCTGATCATAATTAGTACTGGATATTTGATGTACTAAGCCTAATTGACAAAGATGCGATGAGATCTCATTTGGAGCATTCAGTATAATTTGTGTGACATTTTGCTACAGGAGAAATATGACCTTGTTCAACTTAGTATATTTTAAGTTCTTTGTTGAACTGAGTCCTAATGTTTTTAAATTACACAGATGTCTCAGTTCAACAAAGAACTTAAAATATACTAAGTTGAACAAGGTCATATTTCTCCTGTAGCAAAATGTCACACAAATTATACTGAATGCTCCAAATGAGATCTCATCGCATCTTTGTCAATTAGGCTTAGTACATCAAATATCCAGTACTAATTATGATCAGATCATAATGTCACAGTACGTTTTCCTAAGTGATTTAAACTTTAGTCTAATTTCTTTTGAACATTTTGAAGAAAATAAGACATGAGTTGAATTGGAATAGGATACATTTATTCATAAATACTCATCAATCATATTAATGGATTATCTATGAAATCATACTTATGCTTTCTAATATAGGACCACTTAGGTCAAAGAAAGAAAGTCGAACATTGGCTAGATAACCTTATCTAATAAGATTTAATGACACACTTGCATGAGAAGCAAGACTTTTGACAGGTAATGATAATTTAACTCTAACTCTTAGAAAATTACCTGTAACTATCATTTCTAAAAATCAAAGTCATGTATCCTTCAAGAGTAAAATTTGTCTTTATTTCTAGATTCATTAATCCTTACACTCTCACAATTGAGTAGTAAATGTGTTAACCTTTAACACACAAAAATGTATATATTTAATGTTGAACATATTTGCAAAACAACTTTTGAATACATGTTAATTACCAAAACTATTCATACGTTATGAAATATTTTAGTAATTTTCTTTAGAGAAATTGAATGTCTCTCAAGGTGAAAAAAGCACCATATTCAGCATAAATAAACATCATTACATTTTAATGCACAAAAATGCATTTAATTAAAGCTAAAATTGTTTTAAAAAACGACTTTTGAAAAAACATGTCTTATCACTAACTATTCATACACTATGAAATATTTAGTAATAAAGCTTGAAGAAGTGGAATTTCTCTTATGGTGATAAAAGAATCATATTCAGCAAAATTAAATAACATTTAATGTCTCCCACTACTTTAACTGAGATGAACATCATGTTGCCAACTAGTAGAACTATTCCACTTATATAAGTATTTTCCATGATTTACAATCTAATTGTAATGAAGAAAAATTCTAATAGTGAATCATTATTCAGCTATCAAGGTATGAATTTGTGTTCTCCACGATGAACTTAGTAAATTAGATTTACTTATTCTCATTTTCTTCCTTTTTAGATGTTTCCAAAATACCTCAACAACTGACATCCCAAACGAATTAGGAAACTTTTTTCTCATTAGCTCTAGTCATTATAATTTTCTTAGATCCCCGATGATACTTAACTTTGTAGATCATTTAGCTTCCCATGACTCCAACATACAAAATGTTTTGTCATGTTTTTATCTAGATACATCATATGTTATGTAGATAATTACAATAAGTTATCGTTGCAAAGTTTATTCATCAACACTTCAAGAAATGGCAACAATTCTTTTGAGAACATTTTTTCAAATTTAAAAACAAAATTACGTTGCTATTATGTGTGATAAAAATTTCAATATAATATATTCATCAAAATCTTTGACTTACATAAAATATGTTAATCGATTATATGCAATATATTATCCATTTAATTCAACAAAGAAATTTAAAGATGAACTCATGAATTTGAATATCAATCTCATTCATATAAATACAAAATTTCTATGGCTATGATACTTCAGTGAGTCAGAATAAAAGCCATCGTAGGGCAGTCAATTATTCCTTCATTGGATTGAGGCATTCTTAACCAAATGTTATACTAGAATAACTCTTTATTCCTATAGCATCTAGTTATCATATTTTGGTCAAGAAACTATTAATTTAATAATTTCTTTTAAGTGTAACCCTTCATTTTAGATTCTAGAGTTCCACCCCGATGAGCCAACTGTAGGAAAAAATCGATTGGGGCAAAAACTAAAGCAATCCTATCCATTTCTGGAGTTTGGGTAAAATTTCATGCAAACACCATCCTGAAGGGGATACAAGCAAAGGTGTCTCGAGGCCGAGCATGAAAGTTTACTGCAAACCATGGAAGGAGACTATGGGATGTGTTGACACACTTCCCTCTCCCACTTACTATAAACACTCTCTTCATTCACCTTGGTATTGACCTATGCAAATATCATCCATAGGGGGACACAAGCAAAGATGTCTCAAGCCTGAGCATAGATCTCATGGTGTGAACTATTTAGGGAGAAATGTGAAAAGAAAATTGAAGTCTCATATAAATGATTTTCCTCCCACTGAGTGTTTTACAAATGAAGGTTCATAACTTATGTAAATTAGACTAATAAATTTATCTAAATGAATTGTTAAATTGGCCAAATATAACAATTATATTGGATAGTTTAACAATGTTGATTCTTGTTTATTAAACACTTTAATAATCCTAAATCATTCATTTCATGCTTATAACATTATTGTCCAATTCACCTTCCAGGTTAGTTCTCATGTAGGGATGTTCTGTTTTTGTCAGCTTAAATGCCCCAGCCTTAGACAGAACATTCCTTAGACAAAGGTCCCTTATAGACAATTATGTTAAAGATTTAATCTTTTATTTACTCCAATTTAATCATATTAAAAGGGAATTAAAAGATTAATCATATTATTAATCATATTAGAAATATATTAACATAGGTCTAGGTGAAATTAATTTTAATTTATGTTTGCATACAATTCTTGATTATAGATTTTAATTCTAATTTCAATTAACTTATAACTATTATAAAGTTTAATGAAACAATTAAAACCTAAGTCATGCATTTAATGACATACATAAAAATATAACAATTATATTTCTAAGGTAATGTCATTGTAACGACCCAGATCTGTACGCATACAGGAAATTAAATATCAAATAATAAGCAGGACGAAATTTTATTTAAAGGGGTGGAAATTTAGAAAAAAAAAATAATAATAATAAATAAATTGGAAATTGGAAACTTATTCATTATCCAAAAGATAATGAATAAGGGAGCGAGCGGGAGCAAGAAAGTGAGAGAGAGCGAGAGCCACACCAGCGAGAAAACTGGAAAAAACGAGATTCTGAGAAGAGAGCTGCGCGATCAAAGGAAGAATTGGAGAGCGAGAAACCCAGCGAGCGATGCTAGCGAGATTGAGGCTGGCGAGAGTAGAAGGAGCGAGATCCCTGGAGAGAGCGAGATTGAAGGAAACTTGGAGAGAGCGAGAATTGTAGCAAGGAAGTTGGAGAGAGCGAGAGTAAAGAGAGCTATTCTTAGCGAGACAGTAGGAAAAAGCAGGAGCGGGAGCGAGAGCAGGAGCAGGAGCGGGAGCGGGAGCAGAAGCGAGAGCGGGAGCGGAAGCGGGAGTAGAAGCGAGAGCGGGAGCGGGAGCGGGAGCAGAAGCGAGAGCGGGAGCGGGACTAGAAGCGAGAGCGAGAGCGAGAGCAAGAACGAGAAAGCTAGAGAGAGCGAGAGTGGGAAAGCTGGAGAGAGCGAGAGCGGGAAAGCTGGAGAGAGCGAGACGGAAGAGAAAATTTGAGAGCGAGAGTGGAGAGAGCGGGATTTTCAGCAAGAAAGCTCCAGAGTAAATTCCTAGCGAGAAAACGGGAGAGAGCGAGATTTTAAGAGCAGAGAGAGCGAGATTTGGACAGAAGCGCGAATTATGCGTTGAATTTGGCCACGATCTTATAGATTATACATGGAAAAACCCTAAAATTGAATACAAACAAAGAATGATGGCGTAAGGGCAAACATTAGCCAAAATTAGGTGTCTTATTGAGAGGAATCCATAAACCATAAGTAATTTTAAAGAAGCCACCTGTACGATGATTTGTCACACTGAGAAGAGCTGAAAACTACTATAAATAGGACCCTTTGCCGAAGATTTAACCCATTCTCAAACAAATCTCAGTAACATAGTATCGTGTGAAAATGTAAGTGTGAGTGAGGAAGTTCTGTGAAGAAGAGAAAAGCTCGGGTAAAGTGCTGCCCAAATTTCTTCTTTTGATTTAAAAAGGGAAAACTCTGCTGATAAAATCATAAAGAATAATAAGGAATAATTAGATCACAGTCAAGGTAAGTAGTTTATCTCACCCTCTCTTTAAATGTTCTATGGTAGTGTACCTTTATTATATTGCATGGTTATGTTAATTGTTATATTGCATTACATGTTTAGAACACGTTTCTCTACAAGGGACCCCATGCATTATGTTTGTTCACGATTACGTTAAAACCAAGTTTTAATTAGGTGTAAGTTATGCTTCCAATCTAATCTTATGGTTATGTTAATTGTTGATGTTGGATGCGATTCTAGCCTTACTGACTGCATGACCCGCTAATCATCAGATGGGTTAGTTTCTGCTTAAGTCCTCATCTTCCTATCAGGGCGGAAAGATTTATGTTGGAAGCATAACGTTTATGCTAATGGTTGATGTTGGATGCGACTCTGGCTCTACTGACTGCATGACCCGCTAATCATCAGATGGGTTAGTTTCCGCTTAAGTCCTCATCTTCCTATCAGGGCGGAAAGATTTATGTTGGAAGCATAACGTTTATGCTAATGGTTGATGTTGGATGCGACTCTGGCCCTACTGACCGCATGACCCGCTAATCATCAAATGGGTTAGTTTCGCTTAGGTCCTCATCTTCCTATCAGGGCGGAGAGATTTATGTTGGAAGCATAACCGACCACCACATGTTATTATACGTTTTCGGTCCCAATCATATGTTTTCATGACATGTTGCTTGTGATTGTGCATTTGGTCACCACCCTACGTGAGAACTACTTACTGGGTATATTATGTACTCATCCTATATTTTTACAGACTTTGTAGGTAAGAACACAGCGTAGAGGGCAGAGTTGGACGTCGCTCAAATGGCCAACCATCAAACTCACTATTATAGACACATGCATTTTGTACCACCACGCTAATGTTTTTATGGATCCTGGTGTTTTGATAAATAAATTTCTATATAGTTTTTCTATCTAATTAATAAAATTTAGATATGTTCTTTGAAATTTCAACCAAAACTCATCTCATGATAGAAAAGTCTAAGTATGCATGTCGTAGCAGTCGGATCATAAGGTTTAAGGATCCGGGCGTTACAGTCATGCTTCATGCATTTTCATTTTCATTATATAACATAACATTTATATTATTAAATAATGAAAATAAATAACATACCTATCACATAATATAAAATTTATATTATACATCATATTAAGATAACATTTGATGCATGGACATGTTACTATGCATGCAGTCATATAATAAAACTCTTATATTAAATATGATGAATGAGCATGTTTAACTTAATCATGCAACTATATAATATAATTTTTATATTAAAATGATGTGGTGGGATTTTTACTATATGGCATACAATATGACATATAAATAATTAAAATCATATATCATGTGTATAATTAAATAAAACAACAATATTGGACCGAAATTAGCAGTCTAAACATTAATTTAATTAATATAACACTTATATTAATTTAATTAATAAAAATAAAATTAATTATTTATTTGTTGGGAAGGCTTAAACCCATGATCTGGAGGTTTCCTAATACACATGTTGACCATCCAGAGAGTTGCAACACTTTGATGCTAGTGTTGCAATGTTGGCTTTTATGTTGCCACAACGTTGGGCTACACTACATGCAACGTTGCAACACTGCGGCTGGAGCGTTGCGACTGAAGGAACTCAAAACCAAGAATTCCATGAGCGGATTTAAATCGCTCCGATTTTCATAGTGACTGGAATATAAATGAAATACATTCTAAATAACAGTTATGCATAATACAATTCAACAACAACATGCTCAGTATACAATAAAGCATAGAGAAAGGGTTCATTACCAGAGGAAGATGATCTTCGAATGTTTGAACCTACGACAGCAGAAGAATTCACAGATTTACCAGCACCCCGGTGAATCTCTCGTCTGATACTGCACGATCCGAATGTACACGATCAAGAAGACGGGGACAACACCACCAATAAGGAGACCTGGGTATCCTTGGCGTCAAAAACCCAGAGAGTGGACTCTGGTGAGTTTGGTAGAAAACGGAGGAAAAGAAATCGTGTAAACAACATGCGTGCACGATAAGAACTTTTCTATTGTATAGCGGGGACGTTTATCGTATAGTAAAACTATACGATCGTTTAAGAAAAACTGGACGATCGTTTAGGAAACTGATGTACGATCGTTTAAGGGACCCGTGAGTTAGACGATCATTTAGACGACTGAGAAGCTATCATATAGGCTCTCGACGATCAGTCTTTCACATTTTCGTTTTGGGCGCGGGGATTCTTTTGCACGACTCAATTCCTTCACAAATTGAAACCATTTTCAACTTGTATCCCGTAGGTTACCCTAACCTTCAGTGCCCACGTTCCCATTTCCTAAACGTGAAAATTGGTTAATTAAAAATAATTAATCAATTAATTTATTTAAAAAATATCATCATATTATATTTATATCCTATAGTTTGATATCATATATCTACTATAGTTCTTATATTTGATATAAATCATATTTATATCTAATTTCCTCCAAAATAATGTATCTCATACATTTAGCCAATTATATCATATATGATTAGCCATTCCAATTATATCATATATAATTGTACTTACTCTTGTCAATTTGAACATTTCAAATTAACCCAAACACTGGTTCTCGACTTTATCCAAGCTACCCAGGTGACCTAATGGACCTGTGGCTCGAAGCTCCAACGATACATGAATAGCCGACTAAACTCTTTAGCCACGAGATTCACCATCCGTTAAATGTCAGTGATTCCATTAAAGACCAACAGCTAAACTCTTCTTACCACAGATATATTTTTGTGTCCATTGGATATAACCAATCATGAGTACGATGACCCTTCACAGATGCTCGTAAGTACAGTTGGGCCAATTTACCGTTTTGTCCCTGAAGTTACATTTCACGCCTTAAGTACCACTGATTCCTCTAATGAACAATACAACATAGTCCAGCTATGTGTGAACACCTATCGAGCCAAGAGAAAGTGAGTGGTGCCACATCGTTCAAGCCCCGGAATCAGCCCTTAAAGGAGTCATCTATCTACTTACCCCTGCATGGGGAAAGGAGTGAATTCCTTCTTGT
Source organism: Benincasa hispida (assembly GCF_027475165.1). NCBI lineage: Eukaryota > Viridiplantae > Streptophyta > Magnoliopsida > Cucurbitales > Cucurbitaceae > Benincasa > Benincasa hispida. The sequence goes on along the minus strand of NW_028326240.1, from coordinate 1,478,611 downwards.
GTATCTGAGTTCCCAGCTCCCAAATCAGACGTATCCCCAAAAAGGTAGATTTGAATCGGCGACTCGACCACTCGCATCCATACAAATCAAAGGACCGCCCTCAATGGCAGAAGTTCCCAACTCATTCAAGATTGAGGTCATGTTACCTATGGTCATCCTAGTGAAATGAAGTCTCTGTCATGAACGGTGTTATATAACGAGACATTAACACTTCGTGGTCAGGTCTTATACAAACTCTTTGAATAAGATGCCCTCGCTCGCATGTCCCCAACACGAATGATCAGGATCAGATCATCTATGGTAAGCCACAACACTTGTGACCATTCCACGAAGCGGGCCACGTCCGTAGTGTTACCAGGATAAGGTTTCCCTCCTATATCCATATACTACAAACCATTTTGGTTATCACTTAAGACATGATCCACTTGTATGTCACCACATACATGCTTGAGTCACATACAGATAACCAGGGATTTTATGTTTATTGGTTTGTGGTAAAGCAACTAAAACAAAGTAAATATCATATATTAACAATCACAGGCGTTCGTATGTACTGTTTACAAACTACAGGACACGAGACTTTAGGGAATCAACCCCAACAATCTCCAACTTGTCCTAAAGCGAAGTGGGGTGTACAAAAAAAATACTACAAAACAATAAACTAGGGCATTAAAAGCCCAGTACAAGAAAATCTCCCACTTACCCTAGTCTAGCCACAGGCGATCCTGTAGACCGATGCTCTGTAAGTGACCTTCAAACACTGTAGCCGTGACATTCTTCGTAAACGGGCCAGCAACATTGTGCTCCAAAGCGATCTGCATGACAATCATGTCCCCTCGATGCACTATTTCGTAGATCAAATGATACTACCGCTCTATGTGTTTACTGCGCCGATGACTCCTTGGCTTCTTGGAGTTCGCCACTGCCCCACTATTATCACAATAGAGGGTAATGGGTCTAGACATATCTGGAACAACTTTCAGGTTCATCAAGAACTTTCTGAGCCAGACGGCCTCCTTAGCAGCTTCACAAGCTGCTACGTACTCCGCCTCCATAGTGGAGTCGTTGATGCACCCTTGCTTATTGCTTCGCCACACTACAGCTCCTCCGTTAATAGTGAAGACTGACCCTGATGTGGACTTGCAAAAGTCCTTATCAGTCTAAAAGTCAGAATCTGTGTATCCTGTAAGGATCAAATCCTTAGAACCATACACGAGCATGTAGTCTCTCGTTCTCCGAAGATACTTGAGGATGTTCTTCACTGTGGCCCAGTGACCCTGGCCTCGGTTAGACTGATACCTACTGACTATGCCCACGGCGTAGCAGATGTCTGGACGAGAACAGAGCATCGCGTACATCAAACTGCCAACAGCAGACGCATATGTGACCCGTCTCATTTCCTCAACCTCTTGAGATGTCTTAGGCACATTTTCTTAGACAAAGTGACTCCATGCCTGAACGGTAGTAGGCCCCTCTTGAAGTCCTACATCGAGTACTTGAGCAACATCTTGTCAATGTACGATGCCTGAGACAGTGCTAGGACTTTGTTCTTACGATCCCGAAAAATTTGGATCCCTAGAACAAACTGAGCCTCTCCAAATTATTTCATTCGGAATTAGGTCGCTAGCCAGTTCTTAACTACATACAGTAGACCTACATTATTCCTAATGAGTAGGATATCGTCTACATACAAAACTAAGAAGACTACTGAAGCGTTGATGATCTTTTTGTACACACAAGGTTCATCAACATTTTGGTCAAAGCCATATGACTTGATCGCAACATCAAATCGTATGTTCCAAGATCGAGACGCCTATTTCAGTCCATAAATGGACCGATTCAGTTTGCAAACCTTTCGCTCTTAACCTTGGGCTATGAATCCCTCGGGTTGCACTATATAAATGGTCTCCTCAAGATTGCCATTCAAAAAGGCCGTCTTGACGTCCATTTGCCAGATCTCATAATTATAATAAGTTGCAATGGACAGGAGGATGCGGATCGACTTTAACATGACAACAGGTGAGAAAGTCTCCTCATAGTCAACTCCTCTACCTAGGTATAACCCTTTGCCACAAGTCGAGCCTTGAAGGTCTATACCTTCCCATCAGCACCCGTTTACGCTTGTAGATTCATTTACAACCTATAGGGCGAACCCCATTAGGTTGATCTACAAGATCCCATACTAAGTTGAAGTACATCGACTCCATCTCGAGATCCATGACCTTGACCCATTCATCCCGGTCAACATCCTTTATTGCCTTCTTATAAGACAATGGATCCTCAACATCGCCATCTGCTACCATAGCAAGGATTTCCATGAAACCCCGATAGCGAACGGGTGGGTTCGCAACCCTCCTACTACGTCGAGGTTCCCTCAACTCTGGAGGTGGAACTGATCGACTGGATGAACTCCCATCAACAACTCTTATTGATGTAGGAGGCTCTTTAACAACTCTTATTGAAGTTTTAGTAGTTTCGTTGGAAAGCTAACGTAACACGACTTTGCTTCGTGGACTGTGCTCCCTTATATGATCCTCCTCTAGGAAAGTAGCGTTTGTTGAAACAAACACCCTATTTTTTGTTGGATCATAAAAATAACCCCCTCGGTACCTTTGGGGTAGCTACAAAGAGGCATAATCTCGATCGTCGTTCCAACTTCTTGGGATTAGCCTCAAGCACATGTGCAGGACAACCCCAAATGCGAAAATGACATAAACTAGATTTACGCCCATTCCACAACACCAGAGGTGTTCTTGCAACACTCTTGGAGGGAACACAGTTGAGTATATACACCGCAGTCTCCACTGCAAAACCTCAAACGAGTCCAGTAAGGAAGCGTAACTCATCATCGAACGAACCATGTCTAACAAGGTCTTATTTCTCCTCTCCGATACACCATTCTGCTGAGGTGTACCCGACGTTAAGAGTTGGGAAACGATTCCATGTTCTATCAAATAGTCCTGGAATGCGGAGTCCAAAAACTCTCCACCTCGATCTGATCGAAGTGTTTTAATCCGTCTATCCAATGCATTTTCAACTTCAGCCTTGAACTCTTTGAACTTTTCAAAAGATTCAGACTTTTGTTGCAAAAGAAAACATACCCGTACCTGGAGTAATCATCAGTAAAACTGATAAAATACTCCTAGCCACCCCGGGCTCGCACATTCATAGGACCACAAAGGTCAGAATGTACTAATTTAAGAGGCTCCTTAGCTCTAAAACCTTTTCTAGTAAAAGGTCGTTTAGTCATCTTACCTTCAAGGCAAGATTCACCCATAGGTTAAGAATTTTCTTCTAACTTACTTAGAAGTCCATTATTCACCAATTTCTCAATCCTATTGAGATTGATGTGCCCTAAACATAGATGCCAAAGTTAGACATTTTCTTTTGGAGAAATTCATTGACGTTTTGATTGAGTTACGGCAGTTCTGAACATTTCAGTATTATGAAGGGAATTAATGGCTAACGGCCTTAGCACATATAAATTTGATTCCAGATTAGCTGTGCAAACAAAGACATCATCTTTATGAATAAACGCTTTACTCAATTCGAAAGAAATAGGGTATTTACATTGCAATAAGCACTTTACAGAAATAAGGTTCCTTTTTAATTCAGGAACAATATAAACATCAGTTAAATTTAGAAACCTATTCTATAAAGTCAACTAGATCCCTCCCACTGCCACAGCTGAGACGACGTGCCAGGTGTCTACTCGCATCGCCATCTCACCAGCCTTCAGAATCATCATACAAACATGGTTAGTGGCACCTGAATCAATTATCCAAACAGAATCATCATTCTCCACTAAACAAGTTTCGAGTACAAGTAAATCATATTTACCTTTATCTGCCTTGGTCTTAGCCTTGGCTGCTTTCTTCTCCTTCAGATGCCGAGGACAGCACCTCTTCCAATTTTCATCTTCATTTCAATGGAAACACTTTCCTTTAGCAACTGATGGACGCCTCCTTGGGGCGACAGGCGGTGGGTTAGTAGGTGCCTTCCCTTTTCCCTTATCACCCTTCTTCTTCTTCCCCTTTGTAGAGTTAGAAAAGGAAGGTGCAGACTTTTTTCTTGAGGTCAAACCTCTATGGAACTTCCTGGAGGATGAAGCAACATTTGCCTCACCCTTCTGCCTCTTCTTACTTTTCAGTAAAGATTAGTATGTCTGCAACTCGTTGAGGAGAGTTGTAAGGTTATATTTCACTTTGTTAAGAATCATATTGCTAACAAAGTGTAGAAAGCTCTCTGACAAAGAATGTAGGATTATGCTAACCTGGCTGCCCTCATCGATGGTAGACCCATTCAACTCCGCCATATTGAAGTGGACCATCATGTTTAGCACATGTTCACGAACAAAGGTGCCTTCTTACATTTTAGAGTTGAATATATATTTTAGAGCCTCATGCATAAGCTGTTCATACGGTTGTCCAAACATTCCCTGCAGGGACTCAATGATCTCACGAGCTGAGACCATAGGCTCATGCTTCTTGGCCAATACGTCAGAAAGACTTGCCAAGATATAGGCTCGGGCCTTTTCATTTGCCCTTGTCCATCGCTCGTATGCCTCCCGAACATTTCGAGCGGTATTTGGAGCTGGAATTGGAGGACAAGCCTTTGTTAAAGTGAACATGAAATCCTTGATGATTAGGATCATCGTGATCATATGTTTCCATGTTGAAAAATTGTCGCCAGTCAATTTTTTGGCGCTTAACAATGATAATGTGGTTGTTGCCATTTGGAAAAAATTGATGAAATACAAACGAATCTTGATTAGTTTTGCTAAACCACTTTTAAACCAATTTATTTTTGCAAAACAGTTTCAAGTACCCTAAGTAATAGACTTCTACTTTACAATGATGCCCAAGTGAGTCAGGACAAAGCCACCGGTGGGGTGATCAATTGCCCCTTCACTGGGATGAGATATTTTCAACCATTAAGTAGAACCAACTCTTGGAACTAAACCTAACAACCACCATTTTTGGTCCTGAATCGTTAACATTTAACTATTTTGTGTAAGTGTAACCCCTCGTTTTCGGTGCCAGAGTCTCGCCCTAATGTGCTTACCGTAGGGAAAAGACAGATTAGGACAAGAGACTAAGTTACCTTATCCTCTTACAGGAGGTTGAGGCGTTATTTTATTGAATGGAAATATGGATGATATGCGTCGATGGAATTACGTTGTGCACTCAAGTTTCCCCAGTGGAATTCAAGTGTAAATTCCCCTGAGTTTCCTGGTAAGTTCAGGGTCGAACACAGGGACTTGTGAAAATAGATTACATTGGTAATTTTAATGAAAACTTTGCGGTAACCGGGTAAATAAATGAAGTATTTGGTTTGTTGTTTGCGTTGATGAAAAAGAAATA
>NW_028326240.1:1456665-1472748 GCF_027475165.1 Benincasa hispida | reverse complement strand
ACAATAAACTAAGGCATCTATATACCCATTAATTCTCTCACTTGTCCTAGCTTTATGAAGCTCGTAGTCCTAGTCCCACTAGGTGACCCTCGAACACTTTATCCATGAGGGCCTTAATAAAAAGATAAGCTAAATTGTCTTCTAAGGCTATCTACGTCACGGTCACGTCTCCTCTATGTACTATCTCTCTTATGAGATGGTACTTACATTTCATGTGATTTTCTCGTTTATGACTTCTTGGCTCTTTTGAATTGGCAACTGCTCCACTGTTTTCACAATATAGAGTGATTGGCAAATGCATATTGGGAACCACTTCCAAATCGGTCAAGAACTTTCTAAGCTATACTGCTTCTTTGGCTGCTTCATATGTAGCTACATATTTAGCTTCTATTGTGGAGTCACTAACAAAACTCTGTTTGATGCTCCTTCATACTACAACTCTTCCGTTTAAATTGAATACTGATCCCGAAGTAGATTTTCTAGACATTACACCGGTCTGAAAATTAGAATCAGTGTATCTAGTAAGGATCAAATCCTTAGAGCCATACACGAGCATATAGTTCCTAATTCTTCGAAGATACTTGAGGATATTCTTAACGGAAGTCCAACGACTATATCCAAGGTTGGACTGGAACTTGTTGACTATTCCAACTACAAAGCATATGTCTGGATGTGTGCATAACGTGTACATCAAGCTCCTGACTACTGATACATAAGGAATTTTTTTCATATCCTCAACTTCTTGAGGTATCTTAGGACACTGTTCCTTAAACATATGAATTCCATGTTTAAAAGGTAATAAATCTCTTGTAGAATTATGCATTTTATATCTTGACAACATCTTGTCAATATAAGATGCTTGAGATAGTGCTACAATTTTTTTCTTGCGATTCCGAACTATTTGGATTCCAAGAACATAGTGTGCATCTCCTAAATCTTTCATTTGAAATTGCGATGCTAGCCATCTCTTTATGTCAACAAGGAATCCTACTTCATTCCCAATGAGCATGATATCATAAATATATAGTACCAAAAAAGCTACAGTCTTGTTAACTATTTTCTTGTAAACGCAAGGTTTGTCAATATTCTATTCAAAAATATAAGATTTGATCACAATGTCAAACCTTATATTTCAGGATCGAGATGCTTTTTTTAACCCATAAATGGATCTTTTAATCTTGCAAACTGTTTGCTCTTGACCCTATTCAATGAACCCTTCTAATTAAGACATATAAATACTCTTTTCAAGATTACCATTCAAAAAAGTTGTCTTGACATCTATTTTTCATATTTCATAATCATAAAATGTGGCAATGGATAAAAGTATCCTAATAGACTTAATCATGGCAACATGAGAAAACATTTCTTCATAGTCTACCCTTTCTCTTTGGGTCAAAACTTTTGCCACTTAGTCTAGCTATGTAGGTCTGTACGTTACTAGCTTGGTCTCGTTTTCTCTTGTAGATCCACTTACAGCCAATAGGTTTTACTCCATGTGGTTGATCTACAAGTTCCCAGAAAGAATTGATGTACATAGACTTCATTTCAAGGTCCATAGCTTTTATCCACTAGTCTCTATCTACATCTTCCATTGTCGGTTTAAAGGTCAATAGATCCTCTAAGCCATCATTAGATATGGCGATCTGAGTTTCTGTTAAACCCATGTATAGGTCAGGCTATTGAACAACCCTCCTATTACTCCGAGGCATTCTTAATTCATGAGAAAGATGTGATGGACCAGTTTCATTAACAATTCTTATTAAAGGACTAGCCTGATCAACAACTTATGTTGATGTATCTGTAGATTTTTTTAACATCTCATTTAATACCATTTTACTATGAGGTTGGTGATTTCTTATGTGGTCTTCTTCTAAGAACTTAGCGTTTGTCGATACAAACACTTGGTCTTCTTGCGGGCCATAAAAGAGACCATCTTTTGTTTCTTTGGGGTATTTTATGAATAGGCATACTTTAGAACATCATTCCAATTTCTTAGAATTTTGCACCAACATGTGTGTCGAGCATCCCCAGACTTTAAAGTGAAAAAAATTATCTTTACGTCCTTTCCATAACTTGTACGGTGTTTATAAAATACTTTTCGAGTGAACCACGTTTAAAATATATACTACAATCTATAATGTATATCCCCGAAAAGACTGAAGTAACTAGGCGTAACTCATATATTGAACAAATCATGACTAACAAGGTTCTATTTCTCCTTTCTACTACACCAGTTTGTTGTGGTGTACCAATGCAGTAAGTTATGGTTGAATTCCATGTTCTACTAGATAGTTTTCGAATTGAAAATCCATATACTTACCATCTCGATCTGGTCAAAGTATTTTAATATTTTTACCTAATAAATTCTCAACCAGGTAAAGAATTGTCTTCTAACTGATTTAGAAGTCCATTCTTTACTAGTCTCTCAATCCTATTGCGATTTATGTGTCCAAATCTTAAGTGCCAAAGAAAAATATTAAGAGAAATTTTGAGTTTCTTATTTTGAGTTTCAACTGTTTTAAACGTCTCTATATTTAAAATAGCTTTTGTCTTATTGCTTTCAACACATATAAGTTATTTTTCAGTTTAATGGAACATATTTGAACACATCTTAAACTAATGAACACCTCATTTATATCAAAAGAAACTTTGTACATATGTTCTAATAAACAGGAGATAGAAATTAAGTTCCTTTTCATATAAGGTACATAATATACATTTCCAACAAAATGTAAGCATCTCCAAAAAATAGCTTGAGATCTCTCACTGCTCAAGTCGAAATGACTTCACTTGTTTCCACCTTGAAAGTCATCTCGTTCTCCATTAGCTGTCTCCAGGAACTAGTTTCCTTAATAAAATTGCAAATATGATCACCGACGTCTGAGTACAGTATCCAGGTTAAATGAGAACTTTCCACTAAACATGTTTCAGTTACAAGTAAATCAAATTTACCTTGGTTTGCCTTTACAACCTTCTTTTCTACAAGATATTTAGGGCCATTCCATTTCCAATGCCCATCCTCATTGTAATGGAAACATATTTCTTTCGCAACTTTTGTCTTGCTTTTCTTAGCAGAAGCTTTCTACTTCTTTGTTCCCTATTTTTCATTTGGATACCCTTATCCTTTGAAGGACAAAACTTCTTTTCATAAGGTTTCGTACCAAATTTCCATCCTTTCTAAAATTTCTTTTGGGTAACAACATTTGCTTCCCTTTTTTTATTTTTATTTTTCATCAGTAATTGGTAAGTCTAAGTTCATCTAAAAAAGTTGTCAATCATATTTGATCTTATTCATCACAGTGTTTGTGTGAAAATTTAAGAAACTTTTTGGAAGAGATTCCAAAATCATACTAACTTGACTCTTTTCGTCTATGACAGCACTGTTCACTTCCGTTATATTAAAGTGGACCATCATATCCAAGACGTATTCTTTAATAGAGGTCCTTTCCTTCATACGGGAGTTCTAAACATATTTAATAGCATCATGTCGTACTGATGAGGATAGCTATCAAAACATTGCTTGTAATGACTCCATGATCTCCCTAGTGATGACCATTTTTTCATGCTTTTTAGTAAGCATATCAGATATGCTTGCTAAAATGTAGGATCGGGTCTTTTCATTAGCCCTAACCCATATGTTATAGGCATCTCGAGCACTTCGGTTTGCATTTGAACAGGGAAGAGGAGGACATTGCTCCGTTAAAACGAACCTCAGATTATCTACAACTAGTATTGTATTAATGTTTAATTTTCAGTTTGAGTAACCCTCACTACTAAATTTATCAGAAGCTAATAGTTGGATAATCGAATTCGACATGCTGAAACATAAACAAATTCTATTAGAAAACTGCATCTAAATCCAAATTCATTTTAACAAAAGATATAATGTACCCAGATTTCATGATTTATTTGCAACAATACTTTAGTAAATCATAATAGATGCTACCGAGGGGTAGTCAAGTAATCTTTCATTGAAGCAAGACATTTTTGACTAAATGCTAATTCCAAAATAACTCCTTATTCTATTAATTATTTAGTTACCATTTTCGGTCATGAACTTATTAACACTTAGTAACTCTTGTAAGTGTGACGATCTATTTTTAGTTTTCATAGAACGATATTAATAAGCCCCCGAAGTGGAAGACAATGTTGAAGAAAAAACTAAGAAAACTTTATTCATTTCTAAAGTTTGAGTTGTCTTGAATCTTGTATTACAACCCTCCGAGGAGATAGTCACTAAAAAACGACTAGCTAACACCACCTAAAAATGATAGTAGGCGCAACATAAGAATCTCACAGTTCAAGCTAATGGAAGAGATCGTAGGATATTTTGACATATTTCCTTCGCCCACTTACTATGAACAACTTCCCCAATTCAACTTGTTATTGACCGATGCAAACACTTTCCGAGTGGAGCAATCACAGTAAAAGTGACACGAAGTTGAGCATGAATCATATATAATGGATTGTGTATATTTATTCACTTAGGGATGTGAGAGCTAAAAACAATATATCATATATAATGATAATCTCCTACTGAAGTGTTTTAATGGATTGTGTATATTTATTCACTTAGGTATATGCCGACTAAAACATCCTAAGTCTAAGTGACTTGTCCAAGTATAATGATTATAATTGGATTTTAACCAAAGAATCTAAGGGATAAAAGCATTTTATTACCTCACATCGCTCACGCATGCTCCTAAAACTAGGTTAACAACGCTCAGTAATTTAGCTATAATCTCCAGGTAGCAGGTGTTCCGTAAAACGTCAACTTAAATACCTCCAGCCTTAGACATTATAGTCCGATGGAGTTTTAAACCAAAGTTTTACAAGATAACGATCTATTTTAACTATTAAAACAAGTTGTTATTTGTTAACCCTAAGTGAGCATACTCCTTATCTTTGTTATAGATTTTAAATGTCTACCTATTTTATACCACTTTGTAAAACTATAAACATGCTATAACATACACCAAGCATTTCACAATTTAATATAACAATTATATTCAATACATGAAACTCTAAATCATATTTAGTATATAATATAACATATTATAGCATACTTTCAATGCATGGTCCATGCTTCCTATGGTGGGATTTTAAATCTACATGGTATACTTTATGCACATACAAGATTTAATTTAATTAAACATACATTCATAATGCATAAATAATGAAACACAAACTAAAATAAACTGGTTTTGGCATCCTAAACAAGAAAATAAATTAATTATTACATTAATAATTGAAAACTAACATCCAAAAGCCCCTGGTCTGCTTGAACCAACTCGAACCGCCTTAATCGAACTTCCAGAGCTTCAAAATGGGTTGAACCAGACCTCCAAGACTTGAACCGGTTAAACCGATTTAGTTGAACCGCTGAAAGTTTGGCGTTACAATGTTGTGAGGGTAGCATTGCAACGCTGTCTGACAAAAGCTTCAAATTTGAAATTCTGCAACTGAGCATGCTTCGGATTTTCTTCAATTACAACCTAATTTCAAGTCTATTGACTCTAATAAATTTACAGACTCTTAACCACACATTAAGACCCATAAACAAAGAGCCAATTACAACAATTACTTGCAAATTGAAGAGAAATTTAGATGCCAAAGCCATAATTTATCTATTTTAGCAACCATTTCATGCAACTTATGAAAAACACCTATTATGCTTAAAATTAATGCAAATTGAGTGCTTAAAATATTCTCTGATACTAATTGATGGAATTGAAATTCAATATGTGGAAGCAATTAAGGATCTAAGCACTCTAACTAAATCAATTTTAGGCAATTAGCAAGCATGTTCATAGTTTCCAACATATTAAGCTTTCAAAATCATACCTTTGATGAATTCTTCCAATTGTTTGAATCCACCACGAAATTCTTCTTTTATCCTTGAAGCAGACAACCACAAAAGTCTTCTCTACTATTCACTGGCCTTAAATTGAGTGGTGGAACTCAAATTGAGAGAAAATTGGTGTGGGTTTTGAGAGGTAAAGAAAGAAAAATTTGTTTTTCCTTTTCAGATTTCAATTTTGCATGAGTCAAATTTGAAAAAGAAAAAAAAAAACCTTCAATTTTATAACTCTAATCCAAGCAAATTAGAGTGAAAGAGATGAAGCCACTCAATTTTCCATTAAAAATTGAATGGCATGAGGTGGATTTAATGGAAAATCTGGGGATTATCCAACTTTCCATTAAATCTCATTTATTTAATTCATAAAATTGATTTAATTTAAATATAAAATTTATTTTAAAAAATAAATTTTAAATCCATTTTTAATTAAATGAATTTTATAATTTTGAATTTTATAAATTCAAAATTTCATAGTCAATTTTATAATTTTGAACTTCATAAATTCAAAATTTAATAAATTAATTTGGATAATTAATTAAACCAATTAAATTAATTTAATCTAATATCAAATATTAAATTAGTATAACACCTCATCAAATATTTAAATCATATTTAAATATTGTCAACTCTAAAAAATCATAACGTTTAATTCGACAATTAAACATAAATTATATCAAATATAATAATCTAAAACCTAAACCAGTTTTGTCAAATTCTCTCAACAAAGAACTTTGAGCAGAAGTGAATCGTCAAAATCCTATTGTGATTGAACGCATACATTTACAGTCATACAAAACAGATTATGCATCAGACTTGAATTACAACATGCTTTGAAATAAAAATAAAAGTTGAGAGATTATACCTTTAAAGAACCGTTCTTCAAGTAATCCCTCGATCCAACTTGTTCACAAATGCTTCGAACAAGTCACGAACACTCCTTTTGAACAAGCAGCAAGCAGCAACTCGATCCTCGAGCCAAACAGGACACTACCACTTAGTGATCTTGGTATTCTCAGTGTAAAAATCTAAGAGTGGTGAGCTCTGACTAATTTTGGTTACAGTGAAAATTTAGAGTTTAAGGAGGAAGACGATCGAGTAGATGAACAACACTATCATGTAGACAAATAAGTCTATCGCATAGAAAAGTCTCTCAATCATGTAGATAATGAGGCTATCATATAGTTTCTCAAGCAATCATATAGATACTCGATTGTGTACTCGATAGTATATTTGATGTCTTGTGGAATAATTAGAAAATCATTTTCATTTATCCCACTTTTTCCATCAAACCAAGTAACTACCCACGAAGGGTGGTTAGAGAGAAAATAGATAATAAAATTATAAATAAATATGATAACTAACTTATCATATTATATTTATAACCTATAGTTTTAATATCACACCATATACATAAACCATAGTTCTTTTTCTCTATTTTATGGCATTTAATATAAATCATATTTAATTAAATTTAATAACTATGAATCTCATTCATAGAAAATATATTTGAATCATATTCAAATATTAGTTCCGTCAATCAAACAATAATGTATTAAATACATTATGTCAATTATATCATATATAATCAAATCCCCTCTTATTAATTTGAAGATTTCAAATTAACCCAAAAACTGATTCTTAACTTAAATCTATTGAGCTACCAAGGGGACCTTATGGGCCTGTAGCTTGAAGCTCCAACGATACGTGAATAACTAATTAAACTCTTTAATCACATTATCCACCATCCGTTAACGATCGGGTACTCCACTAAAGATCGACAGCTATACACTTTGTACTACAGATATATTTCTGTGTCCATTGGATATAACCAATCAACAATACGATGACCTTTCATAATCGCTCACAAGTACAGCTGGGTCAAATTACTATTTTGCCCCTGTAGTTACATCTAACTCCTTAAGTACCACTGTTCTCTCTAATGAACAATAGATCATAGTCCCATTATGACTAAACTCCTCTCGGGCCAAGAGAGGGTGTGGAGCCACATTGTCCAAGACTTGGAATCAACCCTTAAGGGAGCAATTTATCTACTTACCCCTGCTTCAGCGAAGGAGTGAATTCCATCTATGTAGCTGAGTTGCTAGCTCCTCAATCAGACGAATCCCCAAAATGGTAGGCTTGTTAAGTCGGCGATTTGGCCACTTTCACCCATGCAAATCAAAGGACCACCCTCATAGGCAAAAGTTCACAACTCAATTAGGATTAAGGTCATATTACTTATGGACATCCTAGTGAAATGAAAGTCCCAATTATGAATAGCATTTTATAACGAGACTAAACATTTCGTGGTCTGATCTTATACAAACTCCTTTGTATAGAATTGCCCTGCTCGCATGTCTAATACATGAATGATCAGGATCAGATCATTTGTAGCACTTTACAACATTTATAACACCTACAAAGCGGGCCATACTCATAGTGTCACTAGGATAAGATATTCAGCCTTATCCATATACTATAGACCATTTAGGTTATCATTTAAACACGATCCACTTGTATGTCTCCACATATATGTTTAAATTAGATTAACAACCATGGATATTAGTTTATTGGTTTGTGGTTAATGCAACTAAAATATCACATATTTCATAGACTGTGAATAAAATATCATATATTATAAATCACAGAATGTTTGTTCATACAAGTGTTTACAAACTACAGAACCCTACGAGATTTAGGGCATCAACCCTAACTCCTGTAGATCATGAGCTCCAACGATTTTAGATTGATTGGCTAAACTCATTAAACCGAATTAATCAATATTTGTTAATTACCAAGACATATCACTATAGTTGAGTAGTTGTACTCTTCTCAATTTAGATATATTTTTGTCCACTTGATTTATCCATAATCAGTAAGTCAATCCTTCACAAGTAGTTCATACTTACAACTAGGTCAAAATTATCGTTTTACCTATGTAATACATCTTGTTCCTTAAGTCTCCACTGATCCTCTAATGCGTTGGCATTGGTATCCTAATTCTCCCAGAATCTCATAGTTTGTAAACATTTTACACATTTTTAAGAATAAAATAAGAGTTATTTTATTTTGCATTTACTCATATCCAATAAACAAAGCTCCATGGTTATTGTATGTAAACTTAAGAATATATATGAGATATACAAGTGGATTATGCCTTAAGTAATAACCTAAAAAGGTTTGTACTGTAAGGATTCATGAGGGATACCTGATGCTGGTGATACTAGGGATACGGCTCGCTTTGTAGAGGTTTACAACTACTACAGATGGTTGATCCTGACTATTCAGATGGAGACATGCGAGTCAGGGTATCCTACACAAAGAGTTTGTATAAGACACATGACCACGAGATGATTCGTCTATTTATATAACATCGTTGATACTTGAGACTTACATCTCACCTAAACGACCATAGGTGACATGAACTTAATCCTGAGTATTTTGGGAACTCCTGCCTTTGAGGGTGATTCTTTGATTAGTATGGGTGAGAGTGGCCAGATTGCCAACTCAACAAGCCTACCTTTTGCGGATTTGTTTGATTTGGGAGGTGGGAACTCAAATACACAAGATGAAATTCACTTCTTCCTCGAAGCAGAAGTAAGTAGATAGATTGCTCCCTTAAGGGCTGATTCCAGGTCTTGAACATAGTGGCCATAGCTTCTCTTTGGAAGAGAGGACTCAGTCATAGTAGGACTATGACTTATGTTTATTATAGCGATCAGTGGTACTTCAAGAGTTAGATGTAACTACAGGGGCATATGGTAAATTGGTCCATTTGTACTTACAGGCGACCTATGAAGGGTTATTGCACTGTTGATTGGTTGATATGGACACAAAATATATCTGTAGTGAGAAGAGTGCAGTTGTCGGTCGTTAGTGGAATGTCTGACAGTTAACGGATGGTGGATCCCATGACTAAAGAATTTAGTCAGTTATTCACGTGCCGTTGGAACTTTGAGCTACAGGTCCATAAGGTCCCCTTGGTAGCTCAATGGATTCAAGTTGAGAATCAGTTCTTGGAGTTAATTTGAAATGTTCAAATTGACAAGAGGAAATTCAATTATATATGATATAATTAGTGTGATGTATGAGATACATCAAGTGGAGGATTAATATAAATATGATTTACATTAAGTACCAAATAGAAAAAGAAGTATGGTTTATATGATTCATGAGATGAAATATTAAAACTATAGGTTATAAATATAATATGGTAAGTTGGTTATTATATATATTTATAATAATTTTAATTATTTGATAATTATCGCTTTTTCTCTAATAACCAATTGAGTGGAAGGCTATTGGTGGTTTTATGGTAACCGTGAGATAAAAGGAAAAATATTTTCCTAAAATTGAAGAGTTACTTGATTAAAAAAAAACTCGTGGACAATAGCTCATAGAGAGACTAAATGATCATGGAGTGTCACTATACAATAGTGCACTCAGCTGGTTGTAGTTAAACGATCACGGGGCATTGTCTATACGATAGGCTGCCATCTTCTAGACGACTGAGCATTTCGTCTATACGACAGACATTTCCTATCTCCCACCTGCTCAATCATCTACACGATCGTTGTTCTTCCAGTCTCTTCCTCTAACCAAGATCATACAGAGCTCACAACTCCTAGATTCCCACACCGAGAATACCAAGGTAATCATTGTGGTGGTGTCCTTACTCAACTCGGTTGATATCGAGGTTTTGGAGGCCATTTGTTGGGCTTTCTTTGATGTGATCGTGTTCTTGTTCCGGTCGTTGTGTTCGAGGGATGAGGTGTCGTTCTTGGATGCATTGGAGTGATCGAGGGAGTTTGAAGAATGAGTCTTCAAAGGTATGCATAATATATCCCTTCATCTCATCTTAAAGCATGCGGTAATTTTGTATTGTGCATGGCCTATTAGTTTCCATTTTGTGACTGTAATTGTTTATGTTCAATTTTGAAGGGAATTTGGAATGATCCTTCCACTGCTCATGGAAATCCTCATGTCTTATTTCCTTCATAATGAACAATAGGTTTATGGTCATACAAATAAACCGATTCCCTTTAAATCACGAGAGAGTGGGGCCTTTTTGTTCAAAACCAGAAGTCAGTACTTAAGAGAACAATCTATCTACTAACCCTAAGACGAGTAGGAGTGAATTCTATTTTGAAGGACTATGTGTCACAACCCGTCCCAGACTACCCTCTAAGCCTAGGAAAGGACATAACTGCAGCAGTTATCAAGCCTTTTGTTGACACTTACTGCCTAATAACTCTTGCAAAATAACTCTAATACCAATATATAACTTATATACAACGGATGCCTTTTAGGCCAAAAAATTATTAATTCAAAAACACAACATATTTAGAGTAATTATATCACTAGATTCACAAGTTCCGATGCCCAAAACCCTAGTCCCTATATGAACAACTGTAAGATGTGTACAATATTTACAGTAACCACCTAACAGACGGGTTACAATATCTTTGTCCTTTAGTGGCAGAGCAGATGTAGAGCTATCTCCTGAGGATTTGACCGCTACCTGGGGGAAAGGAAAACATTTGAAAACGGGGTGAGCTTGCTAGCCCAGTGAGTGACTTAAGAAAGATAACTAATTCTCATGCAATAGTCTCAATAAAGAGATTAAACTAAAATATAAACTTCTATAGTAACCTTGTACTGCAGTATAAACATTTTCCAAGTATAAAACATATAAAGCTGTTTTTATCAGAAAACATTAAAACTGTTCCTTAGTTGAGAATAACCCTGCTGTGGTTAAATCCCAACGTCAACTACTAGTCAAAAGAGAACCCTTTTGCTCAATCTCTGACTTTAACTACCTACGTTGACATGGCCATACTAAGTACCATCATACCTTAGGTACTTCTACTTAGATACCTTCTCTAAACTTGTCCTTCAGTATCGAGCTTCTAAGATACCTTCTTAAATTTCCTTCAGTATCGTGTTTCAAGTAAAACTAATCATAAATGACTTTCTCTTTAAAGCATGTAAAGTATAACACATATAAAACATGTCTTTAAACATATTAACGCATGCTGGGTGTATTTAACACACATAAATAGTTTTCAATAAACTTTTCATACATGCATGCGTTTAAAACATAACTCATGGTTTGCTTGAACATTACTTTGTAAAACTACCTGGCATGAGAATAACCTTTCTTTAAAACATGGTTTTTTTAAAAAATTTAGTCAAATATTTTAGTCACTCACCTTGATCGTTTAAGAACCTTTCTCTCTAGAAGTTCCTTGTTTACCCTGGGCTCCCTTTTGAACCCCTAAAATCCAGATTCAATTTAAAACTCAGATTACTCATAGTTTTAGGCCTTCTTTTGAGATACTTCCTTCTACAAACATGTTTTAAAATATCTCAGAAAGCTTACCCTACAATCTGAGCTCAGAACACCTTCTGGTTTGGCCAAAATCTCAAAATCTTCAAGACTGGCCCAGCTTACCCGATAGCTTGACCCCTCTGTCTTGTCCTCATTCTCCAATCCGATTACTTAGAGCTTCTTCTTCGACAGCCCTACCCTGAAAACTAGACTCTCCTAGATTTCAAGTGGCTTTGAAATCATATCAAATGCACGAGTATTCTAGAAGAACTCCTCGTTCCAAGTTGATGTTACTTTCTGTCCTTTCTGTCCGACAGCATCTCCCCTCTTGGAACCTCTTGACCAACGCATGGTCTCCTCCCAATACACTCTTCTTTATGTCCTTTGAAGAGAATTTGATTTCTCATCTGAAGTCCTTGGCCTTATTTATAGATGTCCAAGATTGCTCTAAGGCTGACATCTCCTACTTGGCCGCATGTCCAAGTGTCTCTTCCTTACACCATTAACGCAATCTTGCATCACCGCAACCCAAGGTGTCTTGCTCCCCTCTTACCAACGCATAGCCCTTAAATTTGCATGTCTTCTTATGCATCCACTTCAGTTGCTTAAGGCTTAAGATTTCTTCCCAACAAGCCATATGTCTCGATGACGTCCTTGAATGTGTCCATCCTCCATATACGTTCATCCTTCATATGCGTTCATCCAACTTCATATAGGTTCAACTAGGATAATGATCAACACCCTTTCAATGCATACTACTAGCCTTGTCTTATGCGCCCACATGCCCTCGGATGTCCAACGCGTAGCACATCACCAATGCATAGCACATCACCAACGCATAGCACATCACCAATGCATAACACATCACCAACACATAGTGCATCACAAATGCATAGCACATCACCAATGCATAGCACATCACCAACGCATAGCACATCACCAATGCATAGCACATCACCAACGCATAGTGCATCACCAACGCATAGTATTGCACTGCCGCATCCATCGCATCCATTGCATCCATCTGCTTACCATCGTATAGCACTACCGCGTCCATCGCATCCATCGCGGCATACCATCGCATCACCGCATGCCCTCGCATCACCACAATCTACCAATGCATTCCTTCGGCTGCATAGCATCGAGCATCACTGTGTGACACCAATGCATAGTGCTTGCTGTATACCGTCGATGCATACCTTCAGCTGCACAATGCATAGCACCGTCGCATGATGCCAATGCATAGTTGTTGCCGCATACCGTCGATGCATACCCCCATCACCACATGCCATCCATTGTCGCATCCTTCATTGTTGCATGCCATCCATCGCCACATACTACCAACACAACCCTTTGGTCGCAAACTATCAGCCGCATACTGTCGCGTCCAACGCATCCATCGTGCCTGCCTTCATCGCCACATGCCTCTATCCATCGCATCCATCGCATCCAACACATCCAACGTCCAGCACCCTTGAATGTGCAACTTTAGGCTGCCACATGTGTTGTTCTTGGCCACACTTTGGCTTCCTTCAATGCCCCAAATAACCTCTAAATGATCAAGGCCAACGCATGGACAACACTTAGTCAATTTTCTTGTTTCCAACGCATGGTTCCTTGTTGTCATTATATTTAACCAAATTTCCACTAGTTATGGCTTATTCCAAAGCTAGTTAAGTCCTTTTGACCTTACACTTAGCCAAATTTCATCAATTAAAACTTAACTCAAAACTACTCAAGGAGAATCTATTCAACACTTAGAAATTTCCTTCACTTCAATATAGGATTTAACTTCCACTTAGTTAATTCCCTTAATCACCTGCTTAAGTAAGGAAAATGAAAATTCGGGTTTCACACTATGTTCCCGGTTATCTATCCCCTCTTACCTTTAAAATTGGAGGCTTATTGAGCAGCAATGTTGAACCACTCTCACCTATACAGATTAAAAGATAATCCCGAATAAATAAGAGTTCATAGTTAGTTCAAGATTAAGATCGAGTTACCTTAGGTCATCGAACTAAAATAATCAATTGTAATAGTAAACAATCGTTATAAAGAAAAAGTGACTATTTCGTCATCCAGTCTTATGCAAATATCTTTTGCATAAGATGCTCCCACTCACATGTCTCCACATAAACAACTTTGAAATCACATTATTTATATTAATATACAAAGCGGGCCACATCCATAGTGTCTGCAGGATAAGGTATCCAACCTTATCCATATACTTATAAACCTTTGTGACTATATACTAAAACTTGATCCTCTTTTATGTCTCTACATAAAGTTTAAGTATTCATGTTAAAGCTATGGGTTAGTTTATTAGATTTAGGAATGAATGTAATTCTATAACATCTTTATTGAAATTAATCTCAATAATATCTTTATTATGAATATAATATGTTTAATGTTTACAAACTACAAGTTTTAAGACATTTCCAACACGAGTAAATATCCAAAACGATCTTTGAGTATACGGATAAGGCTGGATACTTATTCTGGAAATACTATCTAATGGGGTCTACTTTGTATTTAGTACAAACAATGTGATCCTAAATCGTTCATGTGGAGACATACGAGTGGAGGCCTCCTATACAAAGAGTTTGTATAAGATCAGACCAAGAAATAAGTCACTCTTACTTTATAATGTTGTTTACTGTTAAAACTGACTATTTCAAAGCGATGACCTAGGTAACTTGACATTAATCCTAAGCTAACTATGAACTCCTGTTATTTGAGATTACCCTTAGATTTGTATGGATGAGGTTTGACAAATAGCGCCAGCTCAATAAGCCTCCCATTTAAGGGGTAAGACCGAGTAGATAGTTGGGGACATATGGTGATAGACGAAATTCACTCATACCAATTTTTTGTTGGGTTTTATGTCCTAAAACTCGTGATTTGTAAACATTAAACTCAATTCTGAAAATTAAATAAGTTATTGTTGAATATATGAATTGCTTATTTACTTTTAGAAATAAATCCAATAAACTAAAAGATCTATGACTATTACATCAGTACTTGAACTTTATGTGGAGACATAAAAGTAGATCAAGGTCGATAAATAGTCAAAATGGTCTATAGTATATGAATAAGGCTAGGTGCCTTATTTTGGTAACATTATTGGATGCGGCCCACTTTGTAGTTGTTACAAAGAGTTGTAAATTGATACAAACGAAGTGATGCTAATTCGTACATGTGATGACATGAGGAGTGAGGGCGTTTTGTGCAATGAGTTTGCACAAGATCAGACCACGAAATAAGTCACTCTTACTTTATAACGTTGTTTATTGTTTAAGACTGACTATTTCACAACAATGTCCTAGATAACTTATCATGAATCCTGAGCTAACTATGAACTCTTGTTTATTCGGAATTATCCTTAGATTTTTATAGGTGAGGGTTGGCTCATCAGCGCTGACTCAATAAGCCTCCCATTTCAGGATTAAGATCGGGTAGATAGCTAAGGACATAAGGTACAAGATGGAATTCACTCCTACCCGCTTTTAAGGATAGTAGAGAAGTTGTTCCCTTAAGTACTGACTCCGGGTCTTGAACAAGAGGCCCCACTCTCTCATTGGCCCGAGAGGACTCAGTTTGATGATCGGATCACAAACCAATTGTTCATTAGAGGATCAGTGGGACTTAAGGAACAAGAGGTAATCTCGGGGGTAAAACAGCCTTTTGACCCAACCGTTATTACGAACAACCTGTGAAGGGTTAACTTACTAATGATGGTTATATCGATTGGACACAGTATATCTACAGCGAGGGGAGTGCAACTACGAGCTTTAGTTGAATGACTCAGTAGTTAACGAATGGTGGTTAATTCAATATAAAGAGTTTAGCCAATTAATATCGGATCATTGGAGCCCATGATTTATAGGTCCAT